>NW_020799101.1:27822901-27857154 GCF_003259725.1 Athene cunicularia | reverse complement strand
CCCCCGCTCTTTCTCTTAGCTTTTATTGCTGAGCTGATGTTTTATGGTATGGAATATCCCTTTGGTCAGTTTGTGTCAGCTGGCCTGGCTGTGTCCCCTTCTAAGATCTTGCCCACCCCTAGCCTACCAGTGAGGGGGGATGTTGGAGACACAGCCTTGATGCTCTGTGAGCACTGCTCAGCAGTGGCCAAAACACTGGGGGGGTTTTATCAACACCTTTCTAGCTACCAATACACAGCACAGCACTATGGGGGCTGCTGTGGGGAAAATTAACTCCATCTCTGGCAGACCTAATATACTCTTATGGTGTAAGTCTGCATGTTTGAATAGCGTTTCATGCTGCATCTGGATGACTTAGCCTGCTGCTTATTCACAGACATCACCCTTTTCCCTCCCTGTATCTGGAGAGGATGGGAAACATGGCAACTCAAAAACTGTCTCAGAGAAACCTGTAATTTTTCTGTTCTTTATGTTTGGGTTTTTTTCTGGGAAAGGAAAGGAGGACTCTTGTATATTGCTGGGGAAATATGGGTGGCAAGGAGAAAATGAACCGATCCTTAGGGATTTTTCATCTGTCTAAGGCTTCACTGGTCTTCTGTATTTGGTGACATAAATTAAACTTGGCCATTTGTCTTCTGCGCTTATTTTGGCATTAACTCCTCATCTGCCTGTGTGGATAAGAGACTCCTGAGCCAACACTTTCCCTATATTGCAGTTTACTGGTAGTAAGGCAAAACAGTTGAGCAGATCTGGGAGGCTACAGGGGCACAATCAGGCATCTGTTGAGAGTGCAGTAGAAGACATGGACAGGAGGAGATGGCAGGGAAGGGTGATGTGGCTGAGGGAATGACACTGAAAAGGCTGCAGCATCTCCCCAGCTCCCAGAGAGACAGGAGCTGCTTCTGAGAGGTACTGAGCCTATCCTGGTGCCTCTCAGCAGGACCTTCCTGGTAGCACCTGCTCCATCTGCCCTGCTGGGAGAGGAGATGGAAACAAGCAGAGCATGGGCAGAGGGGAGTGCTGGCCCATCAAACGCCTCTGCTGCTCCCCCAACTCATAATGTAGTGTTCTCTCAACAAAGCACTCTGCCCATCAGGGAAAACCCACCCCTTAAGGATCTGCTTTATAACTATTGTCACTTGAAATAAATTACCACTTTAACATTTTCCACAAAGCATTTGGTTTGTATTGAACTGAGCCCTTAAAGACAAGATTATGTGTACACTATACTTTATAAAAGTGTCTACTTGACTGTAACCATGTTACTGCAAATAATATTGGCATTTGTTTGCAGTAGGAAAATAACTCTTTGTTGGAGTGTTTACCATGTGTTTTTCATCTGCTTCCACTTTCTTTTGTCTTTTCCATTTTCACACATCTTTGTCTCAAAGCTCTTCTATTTTACCTTCATTCGATCTGTATGTGTTTTCCTTCTTTTTATCTTTCCCACATTTCAGAGAGCCATCCAGTGTTACAGTAATGACTCAACTGATTTTGAGCCATGGGGAAGTCTACTGGATGACATAAGCCCAGAAGTCAGGAATCCTTGTTTGGTGTTGCATTTGTTTCCCTTCTCCCTCCCTGCCACCACCTTTGCTAGTGACTTCCTTTCTGTGTCTTGCTGTCCATGTCAGATGGCAATGAGAATATTTATTCATCTGTGTAAAATACATTGAGATTGGAGCTGGGGGGCAGAGGGACACAAATGCCAACAATTTCTTTTTGTTTGAGGTGATCATTTTCTTGCCCAGCTTTTTATACATTCTCTATAATAACATTTATTTAAACCATGGAGAAGTGAAAGACCATATAAAAGGCAATTGGTTCTGGTGGTGCTAGACTGTGCCTTGTGTTGTCTATGTACTCATCAGTGTGCTTTTGATCAGTACACCTCTGCTCACTTGGAAATTATGCCTGAAATTTTAACATCTAAGTGAGGCATCCTTATCTCACTTGGTTGGTTTTTACTCTTAATACAAGTAACACTTTTCCTAGAATAATTTGTTATAAGCATTCTGACTACATTTGAAGTTTGTGATAATTTGTTACTGCCTGACAGCAATGTATTTTCTGGACAAATAAATTCTTTATTTCATTCCTTTCTCCAAGGAAGAATTATATATGCTGATATGTTTTTGTTTGGATGCTGAGGGGATGGTTTTTTATTTAGACTTGTATGTTGTCATATGGCTACATGGGAGAAGGCAAGATTAGAAAAGTGCTTCTTGCATTTTTTGAACGGAAGGCATGAAATTTGCAATTGTTTTGCAATTCCTATTTCAAGTTCTTATGAAAGTTCATTTATAGCTGTGGGCTGTGAAAACTCTGTTGCTGATAAATAAGTCTTACTTGTTACTAGAAAGGTCATTTGTGAAGCCAAGTCACTGCCCACCAGGATGGCTTAGGGTTCGTGTGCCTGTTAAAACCAGTCAGAAGCAGGAAGTAGAAATCTTATGCAAGTGTCTGCTAAAAGCACTGAATCTTTCCTCAAAAATCAAGAGAGAAATTCCTGAAGATTTTATTAAAGCTTTGTATTCTGTTCTCTTCCTATGGGGTCTCAAGCCTAGAGCAATTGTGGTTTTCCTTCCTTTGGAAAAACTGGACGGATGCTGTTGGTTTGCTCCATCACTGCATTATATTTCTGACTTAATAGGAAAGTTCATTGTTTCACTAGCCTTAAAGCTGTGCATTTCTCACAATTGGGATTTTGTGTTTCTAAATGAATGTTTACTTAAATATTGATTGGCATTCAGAGATTTCAGAATTCTTACAGAGAAACTAAGTATGGTGCTTATTTTACACTTGGAAGTGTTAAGAGTTGGTAACAGTGTCACAGTGTACTGGTTTGTAAAGTTGCCTTGTTTTGCAGCTGTTGTGTAACAATGACTGTAGCATGTATCTTTATAAAAGTGTACAGTTTGGATTATAATAATAATCTGGGTGACTGTAAAGTTTCAGTTTTCAGTTCTAATATAGTTTAAAATTGTACTGGAAGTATCCACTGTAACACTTTGGTCTTGTTAAGATTTTGGGTTTTTTCTCTTTTTTTTTTTGGTGTGGTTGTTTTAGCAAATATGCAAGTAAAAATGTGAAGTGTAGCCAACAAAGGAAAAGTGAGAGATTTAGGCTTTGTTTCTTTTTTTTAATAAAAAGTGAATGAAATCTCTTTCTGTTAAACTCAACAGATTATTCCCCTGTGTTTGTTTATTTATTTCAGGAATTTCAAGCTTTTCAAACATTTGTGGAAGACCGACTTCCATTTGATATTGTTATTGATGGACTCAATGTTTCCCACATAAACCCCAGAAAGATGCATTGTGAAAATGTAAGTGCTGGTTAAATATTCATTAAGAGTTTTGTGTATGCTGATTGTAAAACAATGAGTGCCTCATTATTACTTACCCTCTTGAGAAACTGAACAGACATTTTTGTAGCACATGCTACAGTGAAGTTCAAAGAATTATCTAGACTTCTCAAATTAAAAATGAACAGTGGGAAGATGGTTCTTACATATTTGAGTGTATTAGTCATAAAAAAAATCATACCTTAATTTCCTCATGTATGCAATGCTCAGAGTTACAGGTAAGGTATTGATAATAACATTGTTAGGACGTACACTGTGTGAGTGTGTATGTTTTCATAGTAATAGGCGTTTGGGGGAACAGAATAAATCTACCATATAGAAAATTTAGTCTAATATAGCTACACTGGTAAGAGTTCTTCTTAAAATAACTTCTTACTGAGTACAAACCACACCCTGTACAAGTTTAAATTTTATTTCACTTCCTATTGCGTTAAGCATTTGAGTCCAGTTCTTACAAGGTCAGCTCAAACTGGCTTCAGTTCTGTCCACTTGGTGGTTTGTAGAAGAGTAATCCTGCTTTTTTACTAATACCTATTTTTGAGAATTCTTGGTACTCCCTTTTAGCATTTCACTAAGAAATGGCTTAAGGTTCTCTTTTTGTCAATCAAATATTTACTTTAAATTAGGAGTAACAAAGTAGCTGCTCACATATATTCCAAAGCCAGAATTTAAATTTTCATGCTCTTGAAATTAAAACTATGTTATAAATGAGCTTGATGATAAAGGAAGTAATTCTAGTAATCACAAGAAATACATTTTTGTTCTAAGAACTAGTTTAAAACTATTCCTAAGAAGCAGGATATGCTTTCATATATTGTAGATAAAAGCAGCTGAGCTAGGAGGTTAGATAAACTTGCTGAAAGGTGTTTGTTTGAGAACAGCAGTGAAGTTTCATGAGATACTGGCTCATGAGGAGGGTACTTTCCTTACTATGAAAATAGGAAAGGAAATTTATAAAGTTCTTTAGATGGGATCAGGGAGGAAGTGTTGATTTTCTGAGAAGAATCCCAGGCACCATGTAGTGGCACAATGTTTCAAGATCTAGAAAGACAGATCTGTGCTGCCAAAGAGGTGGAAGAGAAATAAATGTCCTTCCTCAGTGCATGCCTGTTCCATTGAGAACTCTGAACAGGATCCTGAATGGTCTGTAAAAGCTGTAAACAATGGAGCAAAGAGCCAGCCTGTTTTTGATGGTTTTTTGATGCTGATTTTGACTGCTGATTTTTGATCAGAAATCTTACTAGGAGATATTAGCACACTTAGCAGCATAAGCTGCCTTTGAGTTTCTCCTTAGCTTCTGCTGTATTGGAAGGTCTTCAGGATCCATGATGCCAGGGAGCTCCAGAGGGACTGTATGGAGGCATCAACTTTTCATTTAGATTGTTCCATAATAGATACAGGTCAGATCTCTCTTGAATCTGAGGTATTTGCAGATTAGGATGATTTTTAGGAAGATCTGCCTTTTCTTCTGCACAAGAGAACAGTAACTTGGGCTCACCCCATCTTACCTCCAGAAGATTCTCTTAGCTAAAATTTACTTGTTCTACAAGCTATGTTGCTGTTAATTATTTCTGCATTGTGTCATGCACAAAAAAATGTTAATCATTGGAGCTTCTGCCAGCTAGTCTTCTGCTGGTCCTGTTATCTGGATCCTGTTTTTGAGAGTATGGAGTCATTATATGAGATGGGATGGACATGCCCGTTACTCCTGCCTTATACCTGTAGATATTCACTGGCTGGGTAGTACCTTTTTTGGCATGGGAAGTGTATATTTGCACTCTAAACAACAAAATAGCTCCTTCACTACCCAAAAGAAATACTCTTCTAGACACATGAATTACTAAAGACTTTTTTCTATATTAAGCCTCTCTATTCGTTGAGATACTTTTATTTTTTATGATGGATGTTTTTGTACACATAGATGTTTTTATGATAGATGTTTTTGTTACGTTATTAACTATTGAGTTTACAGTTTTTTTCAACTGGAAACGTTGTTTAAATATGAGATCGTGCTGGATGCTAGCAAATCCTGCTTTATTTCTTCGTGACTGTGAACTCCTGTGTTGTAACATGCCAGGAAAGGACTGTGTCTTTGTTCTTATTTTGGATACTTATGACAAGAAGCATATATTCTTGTTTTCTTACTCTCTTTTTCAAGACTGCTAAAAACAGAAAGAAAGAAAAAAACCAAAACCCGTGGAGCAGAGCAATCCTTTCTTCTGTCTCCAAACTTTTATTCCAAATGAGGGAAGGGAAGGCCACAGGAATCTCTGCATGCATTGCTTTCCTGGTTACTGGTGTTGCTGCCAAGTAGTGTCCCATTTGCAAATGCTGACCTCTCTGAACGCTGTAGTCTGAGGGCTGATTCTGCCACAAATCATCCTCTTTTGGAGACTGCTATCCTCACGCCAGAGGCAGCTGAATGGAAAATACGGAGTGACAGGTCTGGGGCATTCATGGCCTGCCTTGTTAAACTCCTCAGTGTACATGGGGAAACATAGTGCAGAACTGAGAGGGTGGAGAGCAGAAATAAATGCAAGAGGAGTTAGAGGCAGAACACGAAAGATGGAAAAAGCTAAGAGTGAAGGCCTCTGAGGTCAAGCTGACTGTCTAGGACAGCATGACTGGCCTGTTTTGAAGAAGAGGGACACGCTGTGACTCTTCAGGGACCAATTCTGTCTGGCTTGAGAGATAATAAAGGAGCAATATTTCCAAGGAGCTGTGTTAAAAGCTACCCAACCCGTGTTTTATTTGTCAAAAAGCTAAATTATTTTAAGTCTCCAGGTGGGGGTCGGAACTTTTCAAGGGTTCATTACTGCAGCTGTTAGACTCAGTCAGGATATTGTTTTATAAACTGTTCTGTTCCGTGTATAGTTAGTATGCAGCCATGGTTGGAAGAGAAAATGAGATTGTTGCTCTCCATTTGTAACACTGTAAGCATTACTCTATGCAAATTGTTAGGTTTTTTGGGCCATGTCCCTTACGTGATTTAGAGAGAATAGTAAAATAAAGGGCATTGTTAAACACAGCAAAAGGCCTAAGATTTATGTGACAATAGTATGGTAATTTAAATGCATTTTGGTCTTTAAGTAAATTTAACAAAAAATACTGTTCCACTTTGTGATTTAGCTTTACAAACTGTAACTGTTTAGCTGAAGACCAGCTCTAGCTAACTCTTAGTCATATGATTAAAATAAGAAAACATTGATAAAATATTCCTTTCTTTTTTCAAACATCCTAGCATTTGTAATTCCATCTAGGCATTTCTTAGGCATCTTGAGAAAGGACTAGGTTGTGTGGACAAGACATGAGTACCTTGAGGGTTGAGAAAAGAAGGAAAAAAAGCAGAAGTTGAACAAATGATTTTTACTCATTTAATTCCCAAAGTGTTCTGACATTCTGGAAAACTAGATATGTGACTTCCAGTAGCCCCAGGCAAATTCAGTCCTCACAGCCAGCACTTAGCAGATCGTCATGAATATTATTGACTTGGCAGATTTACAGGAATATTCTGTGGCTGTTTCTCTAGTGTATGACACTGTTGGTTTGTAATTACAATCCCTTTTTTCCCAGGTTGGTTTTATACTAGCTCTGTTTCCTGGTACAAATCACCATGTGGCTGCATCAATTACTGACAAAAAGAGGAGGTAGTATGAGGGTAGGAACAAAGATTTTTGAGGGCTAGGGAACAGTGATATCATCTGATTTGAAGGCACTGCACGCACAGTGACTGTAAAGCAGCAACACTGGACAATTAGCCAGCACCTCTTTTCAACCCTTTGCTTCCTTACTGCAACATTTTAAAATAGACGTTAATGTTGACTCCTATTTGAAAGATATTACAGAATGGAAATTACTTTTGCTATATAATCCAGACAATAGAAACAAACTCTCATAAAGTCTAAAATCATTTGGTCTTGTCTTTTTCCAGTTTTTTTTTTATATTCTGCTGCTGTTTAAGACAGTACCTGATGCATATTTGCCTTGATGGGTCAGTCACTGTGCTGCAAACATGGTAGTTTATAAACAGAGATATCCTTGCAGTTCAACTAAGCAAAGTTGATTCAGACTGTATTATGATGTTGAGTTAATCCTTTCCTCCAGATGTATTTAAATTACATAAATCCTTAGCCAGCACAATGACATTTGGTACTCCCTGTCCTCTGCTGCTGTAACATAGTGCCCCCCACCTTTCACCTTGTAAAGGTCAAGAGAGGGAAATTCCACATGCTAATTGTCCAGTTCTGTTATTAAACACAAACTGTTACATAAATACATAAATGTATTTTTTCCTGTTTATCACAAATTTCTGTAGAAATATTCCTTAGAAGTGAGGGGGAATCCAAGTGCAATCAGGATATCTAGGCTCTGGAGCATCTTGCTTTGCTTGTGGGAGGGGAGTGAAGGAACTATGATGAGCTGTGGGACTATGTTGAGCTGTGCTTCAGCTACCCCTAGACTGTGAAGGTCTGGGGTTGGGGGCAAGAGGGGAGGTGAGGGAGCCTGGTCAGAAAACACAATTCAAAGAGTACTTAGCTATTTCTAATTTACATTGAGATTGGTATATGGTAAATGAGGTATGCAGCCAGCTCATTTTTTTAGCTGTACCCAGCTGTTGTTAGACATAACTGAATATATATTTCAAATGTGTGTTCGATCAAAGCTAACTCACAGTTCCCTTCTTCAAACGGTTTGGCAGTTGGGGTCAACTCTGCCCTAACTTTACCCTCTATAATCTCTATATTAAACTCAGACATCTAAAAGATTGATTAAAATAGTTCCAGATTGAGTTCCTTCAGGCTGACAATGCACAAAGGAATAGCTTTTGTTCTTGGCAGATAGTTCAAAGTGGTTGCTCTGAACTTAATCAGCATTTCTATAAATGGACTACATAAGTTTATATAATTCCCATGTAAATTGCAGTAGGCCTGTACAACAGCTGACGAAGCCAGATCCTTGCTGTTCCTCTCCCATCCCAGTCTGGTGGCAGCGGCTGGCATGCCATCCCTACCACACCTCGTGCCTGCAGCAGCAGTCAGCTCCTGCCAGCAAAGCCACCAGACCTGCCCTCCTGCACCTCACAGGCTGCCACAAAAAAAGCCAGGCTGTAACTACTGTAGTTGGGAGTGCTCTGTGACAGGCGGAGAGGACAGGACATGCCTCGCAGCTATTTCTTGTCTCTTCCAGGGGAAAAGCAGCAGACTTGAGTGGAGGCTGCTCTGAATTGGAGAAGGGTTCTTTGACTAAATGAATTGTGTGGTCACAAGTAGCATAGTAATCATGTGTGAACAGATTATTGCATTTTAGTTTTCCCTATGTTAAATATTTTTAAAATAATATTTATCAGGGGAATTCAATGTTTAAAACTAATATTATACTTTTAGATATTCTAGTGGTTCTGTAGTAGTTATTCCTGGCCTGCTTTAGCAGTGTGGAAAACAGTGAGTAGAAAGAGTTTGCAGCCTTCAAGAGAAAACTGGGAGCGAGAAAAAAGTTTCATCAGGATAGGGAAGAAAACCAGGGTGTAGGATACAGGAAAATAGTGAGTGGTCTTGTTCAATTTTTGAAAAAAGCCCAACTGTGGCCACAGAATTGAAGAAGCTTGATGAATTACGCTTTGTAAATTCAGCTCAGAACCATTGTTTTTATAATGCACTTTATTCACATTTTCAAGGCTCATTTTGCAAATATAGGGACAAATATCAAGACAAAAATAATAACTCTTCAAATAAGGTTAAAGTTAAAAAAGAGGGGGAAATACCCCAAAAAACAAAACAGGGCACCCATCATTTTCTTGGGTTAGAAACTGAAATCAATTTTGAAGCATATTTTTTTTTGCTTTGAAATCTCTTATGTTTATAAATACTCTATGTTGAAAAAAGGGGGGGGAAAATGCTGGACCTTATAGTATTTGGGGAAAATAGTAAGTAAAACTTTCTCTTCTGAGTCCTGCTTACCAAAAATTATCTTGAGGTCATGAAACACACAAAGAAATTAACACCTGTACATGCATATATAGTTGACAAATACACGTACTAATATGCTCAGGTTTTCATGTGGTAATTTTTCCATCTTCAAGTCTGTCTTAATGCAAAATTAGTGAGACAGTTAAACTTGATACAAAATATGAGCTCTACTGTATGAGCTGCCCTGCAAAACAAGTAGTTATTAATAAATTTGACCCAATAAAAGTCATGCGTGGAAAAGAATTTTTTTTCTTCTTTGACTCATTTGGCAGCATCTGTGATTTGTTCAAGTACTTTACTGTCTGTAAATGTAGCAAGAATTAAGTAGATCCATGAGTCATTCTCTGTTCAGAATCAATACATCCAACAGAGGTCTTATTTGTCATACTGTGACAGTTCATCAATTCTTCCTCCCACCAACTCTTGTCTTACCACTCAACAAAGCAGTCAGACATGTGTTTGTTCATTTGCTCCCAGCCTTTTCCATCTTTTTCTTTTTTTTTCCTGTCTTCTTATGGTAGCCCAAGTTTGCATTTCCTCAATAATGCCCTGTTGCTCAAGATTGGAGAGATTTCTGTCTTTGCAACATGTGCTTCATTCTTTAGACCTGTACTACCATTTCCTTTAAATATCGCACAAGTCGTAAAGATGAAGATTTTTGGTGTTTTCACTGAAAATCACATTCAGCCTCTGTGTAACATGATCTTAGAAGAGAATGGAGCTCAAGCACTGAGGGATACCCTTGAAACTTCACTTGGTTTTAGTGTTAGAGATGTGTGATTGGAACATTCAGCATTCATCTCTCATCAGTTAATATCTGGGGTTTCTTTAATATCTCAGCAGATGGACTGAGTTAATCTCTACTCTGAAGCCACATATGAGATTGATACTGATAATGCTGAAATTTTTTCCCTCCACTCCTACATTGGAGCCATCCTAAAATAGATTGAGCTCAGAAATTTTGGTCACCAGATCCAAAAGAGCAAGGCTTCTCAGGAGAGGTGAAGGAGACAAGACTTGTTTGCCTGTGAAACCTAGGGGAAAGGCCTGGCCTGAAAGTCTTCCTCTCTCCTCGCAGTTCTGAAACCTGACATTTCACCTGAAACCTGACCTTTCCATTTGTGGTTAAAATCGAAATAAACGGGCATTTAATATATTCAACTTTGTATACCAATACAGTAAGTGAAGGTGTATTAGACATGATGTGTTGGAGATTCCAGAAGTACTCCTGCAAGGGGTCAGCATGTATGCTTCCACCGAGGAAAGGCAGGTGTTGACCACATGCCATGAGTCGCCAAGTTTGCATCTTCCCATAGGGGTATACTCCAACATCCTTTGCTGTTTCTGCAGCACTGTGCGGGGAGAGTAGGAGGTAGATAGGACTTCTTAAGAAAGGAAACACAAAGTCAGACTGCTACCTGTAAATACAGGGAGACTTTCTCAAAATTTTTAACTTCCTGATGTTGTGAAATGGGGTGGGGGAAAGCTGACAGGATTCCCTAAGTGCTTCAACAGTCAACGCTTAAGTAGCTGGTTTTCCTTTCAGAGGTTTCCAATCTGATTTTGCGTTTCCTGGTGAGAAGACTAGAGCAGCAGACACTGAGCAGGTTAAAAAGATCTGGCTATCAGGCGTTTTGACAATTTCTCCCTGTTGTTTTCTGCCAAAGTCAGATACTACCAGGTGTTACCTCCCTTTACTATTTCCCAACTTCTGTTGCTGGCTATAAACTAGAATAAAACCCATGTGATTAAACTAATGATCTCTGTTGGTTTCAGTCTGATATTTGTAATTTATACCTTTGTATCTGGTGATAGCAAATCAAAAGTTAAACATGCACTCCTTTTTTTATGAGGGGAATTGTATCATGTCTTTCATAATAAGAATTCTTTTAATCACTAGGAATATAAACTTGAAATTCAGCAGAGCAGAATGAATGTGCCTTGATGATTAATGTCCCAGTGACCTTGTAACTGTAGCAACAGGTTGTTTGTTGTAGGTTGTAGCAAAGTCCTCCTGGAATCTAGGTGATAAAGTCAAATGACAGTATCTTCTGAACTGGATGGATTTCAATCTCCTGTTTTCACTTCTCCCTTAGAAACCACAAGATGAGTTTTCTTTGGGCAGTCTGACTGATTCACCTAATCATGCAATAGTTATCAGTATCAGTGTGGCAATAAGAGGTGTGCTGGGCCTCCAAACCTAGTCTTTAGGGAACTAAACAGCTTCTTTAGAAGTGATTCTTGTATGGAAATTCTCCACAATAGTGAGAGACTATATTGCTATTAAGATATGGAAAGCAAGCCAGAAAATGTGAAGGCTGGGTTGCTATAGGCCAATTCTGTGTAAGAATAAATACTTTATTTGAGCCTGAGAAATGCTGGGTTTTAGTGTCATCTTAAAGGTAGTGTAGATAAAATTCTCAGAACAACAATTGCATATATTCATGTACTTCTGGATTTATCTCTATATTTTGAAAAACGATTTTTGCTTCACATTTGGCTTTTACATCAGATATGCTGTTTTTAGTAGAAGTGGGAAAGAAAACGTATTTGAAAACTGTATTAACTGAAGGAGAAAAGAAACAATGAAACAAAAGCCTAAACTGCATTTGGATATATTTATGAAGTTATGAAAGCCTGTATTTTTATTTAAGGGGATGTTTGTGCACTTCCTACAAACAAGGGAGGGGGAAGGAGGCAGGGAGAAAAAAAAGTCAAAATAAAATAGTTCTCACACCAATTCAGATTTATGCCTTTATCTGTAGTGTGAATCTAAATTACATCAAATTAGATTAATATGTTTACATATGCTAATATAAAGAGATCTCATTCAAATACCTGTCACTTCTCTGTAGGCTGCTATGAGGACCATGCCATAAGTGGAATCAATTTCTAGAAATGATAAAATCTTTTATCCTCTTTGCTATTAAAAAGATCAGAGCATTTATATTGTTTCAAACCAAAGTATCTAACCTGTCTAATCAAGACAGTAGTCAGAAGTGGATTAGGAGTGCAAGAACAAGACAGATTTGGAGAGATTATTCCAGTTGTATTCTCCCAGATTTTGTTACTGATTTAGGAATTTCTGCATGAAGAAGTTGCATCCTGACTAGCAAGTTTAATTGCCATTGATGGATTTTTCTTTGATACATTTATTTAATTATCTTCACAGCTTATTTTTGTCTTTGGTTTTCAAAATATTCAGTGGCAATGAGTCCCAAAATTATATAGGATATGATAATGTATGTGTTTTTGTTTGTTTTAAACCTGCTGTCTGTTAATTTTGTATGATGGCCTCTGCTGCTTGTGCTGAGAAATGGTAAATAGTCTCTATTTGCACTTGCCAGGTAACTTGCCATTTTACAGACCTTCTCAAATAACTAGCATATATTCTTTTTATAAATTATCTGGAATAAAAATTTGCATGCAACTGTGCAAGATAAGTATCATGCAGATTTTTGTTTCCTTTTCATTTTTAACTATTGTTCTACCTGGGTGTGTATGATGACAATCAGGGTTACTATTGGGCCTCAAATTGGAGTAAGCCCCTCAAATTGGACTCAGGAGATCAGCATTTTGTTGTGAAATGGTTGATCTTGTGTTTGTGAGCAATTCAGTCTGAAGTATCCTGATCTTGCAAGTCACCTGTAGTTAATATAACAAGCCGAAGTGTCTTCTGGATTTTTCACTATTTTTTAAAATACATCCTTATTTGTCCTAGAAAGAAAAGTCTTAATAAGCTTTTTTCCCTTTATTTAAGTGTAAGAGATAGGATGAATATAAGATTTTAAATAAAATTTTAAATTAATTGCACCTCAGAATGGTTTGGGAGTGTGTCTGTGCCACTGCAGCAAGCCACATTGCAGTCTCCCATGGATGATGTATGGTGTGCCTCTGCTGTGGTTAAATTACAGCATAGCAACAGAGAGAGCAGGAGCAGGGAACAGTGATTTGGATCATCTGTCTAACTCCTCACCACCAATGCGATTGAAACATGGTCTGGAATAGTACAAAATGTGAAATGTCTAGAAGCCTTGCAAGAGTGTCTATTAATGGTTATAATCAGACCTGATCTATCCATACAAAACATAATGAAGCTGTTTTCATGCTGGGACTTGTAAATTATTTTGTTGCTTGGTGTCATGTGAGGAACAGTAATGTAATAAGAATACCAGTACCAAGAACATAATAAGAAACCTAGGGCTACCTTTGCTGCTGCTGTTCTTCAAATTTTCAGGACAAAAAAACCTCCACAGGCTGATTTCTAGCACAGGCAATGCTAATCTACATGGGCTCTTCCTCTGTCGTATAGAAAGAACACTGGGAAATAATGGTGATTTTTGGAACTGCTTCTAGGAGAAAAGTCATAGCAACATGACCTAAGCTGAAATAAACTGCAGAGGAGGTCCTGAAAATGAGCCTTGTACCTGCTGGATCACCTCATACGTGCATGATGTCAGTGGCTTACTGCTGCAGATGTCAGTCTTGTGTATAAGATCACCCCTATCTCCATGTGTAAAGCAAGAGAACTTTCCTTGGTACTTGCAGAAACTCTCTAAACACTTTTACTTGTTTGCTTTTTAACCTGATATTCCCTGTTGCTTACATGATTTTACCACTTTTTAGGTGTTCTGGCTTGTATTTTTCTGAATGGTAGAGAATGAACTGAAAATTTAGAACTGTTTATATGTATTTACATATTAGTAGCCATGGTGCTGTTTACAATAGAAATCTTCACTGTCCATCCTCCAAGAAAGATGCCTGCCTCAAGATCTGAAAAATTAGTCACTGAAAAATATTAGATAAAGAAATAACCTTATAAAGCATCATTTGCGTTAGTTATTCTTTCTGTGTGCATCTCTATCAAGTAAACATTCATATTGTCCATTATTTAAATATTATTTCATAAATACAATAGCAAAAAATTGTATTTTAAATCACTTTGAATGCTTAATCTCTGGCATTGTGTTTACTGTCCTGTCTCATTGTTAGGAAACCTTCCTCTTGAGAAATTCTCTATTTCAAATCATTTGCATATTTCATACTAATCTTTACAAGTCTCTACTGTTTTTTTCTTTATACCCAGAGATACCAGCTTATGATGCTGTTTCTTCCTGATTCACCAGTCAGTTCTTTAATAATCCAAATAGTTCTTTTCACAGTTCTAGCTGGAAAACAGGCACTGAAGTTATAATGAGTCCAGTGAGTCAGAAGCTAAAGAGGTTGTCAAAATTATGTAAACATAATATACTCTGTTTTCCAACCAATTTTATGAAGTGTTAACTCATACTACAGGCTAATTTTTCCAAATAATTTCTACCATTTCCAGCTGCTGCATTGTCCTATTCTTGCACAACATTTCCTGTAGTGACTCTTAAAACTGGACCTGTGCTTCTGTCATATTGACGATACTAACTTATCTTTTACGTATACCAGGAAATAACTAGTGATGCTTATGTCTGTCATCATTGTCCAGCATTCATCCGTTTACCTGCTCACTTCTGATTGCCAAAAAGGAAACAGCAAATTGGCAGTAATATTTCTTCTCTTCTGATATTTTGAATCTTCTTGAGCTTTTAAGGAGTTGTGGTGACATGGCTATGTGAGCAAACTGTGTACATTGTGTGCCATAAGCTCTCTAAGAGAAATTAAAAGCCAGTTCAGTTCCACTTGTTCCATGGAGTTCTTCCTGACTTACGTGGTATACCAGTGTGTGAAGATGAACCTTGCTGATGCCTTCTCTCCTTATTTATATTTGGGTAAACTTGACTTACACTATACACTGGGAAAAAAAAAAAGAAAAAAAAAGTAGAAGTATGATGCAAGTGTTTGTTAGAGCTGTGGTTCATTGGAATTTGAGCTTCTACATTCAGTGCAAGTTTGAGGAAAGCACAGTGGAAGACAGGTACTCCTTGAATACTACCTATACTACTACCTGATTGATTGATTGATTGATTGATTGGAATTCTCTTCTACCATAGCCCTAAGTTGCCACACGTTTGAGTAAATAAAATGAAGTAGCAGTAACAAAGTTGCAAGCAGGTAGTCATAGAGCAGAACCAGTCACTCTTAAATGATGGTGATTTAGCCTGCTCCTTACTAGGAGTAGTTATCTCAGGCTTGTCTAAAGTTAATGTTGCTATTCTGCTTTCAGTATCTGGAGTAATTTACATGATATCCCTGTAAAACATTGCACTGTACTGTTTAAATCCATTTATTTTATGATGGCCTTAAGTCTCAATAGTTAAAGGAAGTGGTTTAAATAAAAGAATTAGAGGCTTCTGATGTTTTCACTTCTCGTTGATATGTATATATCTTCATGCTTTCATATCTTGCAGAGTGAAAAGCTCTAATTTTCCACTGAATGGGCATCCCCAAATGGGCTTTCAGAAATATAAATGCTATAGGTTAAGGATTTCTTTTTTCTTATCCCACTCAGTCTCATTTCCATAAGCCTATTCACTCTGCCAGGCTAGCTAACATAATCAGTAATATGACACAGACTTTTAACCCTTAGCTATCTCATAAATTTGGTAAACAAAATACATCTGAAACCATAGCGCACTTTTGCACCCGAGCACTGCAGTTCAGTTCTGGGTGCTCCAGGGATTGTTAGGTGGGTATCTGCATCTTTTCCATGGAAATGGACAAAGGAGGGAAAGATGCAACAGAATTCCTTAAATGTGCGGGCTGGTATAGTCGTATACTGATACCTGGAAACTATAATGCTGAGTCCCCAAACCAAAATTTGCTTACAAAGGATAGATCCTTTTATGAAATAGGGAGTAAGTGGTTCTTATCTGGCTTCTGTTGTCCAAGCCATTCTGGTGCTCGTACTTTCATCTTCTCAAGTTTATTTCTCTTGACTACAGGAGCAAAAAAGAGTAGACAAAGATTTTCCCAGGAGATGGAGCTTTTAGACAAATGCCAAATATCATCCATAATTAATTTGTGGGCGCTGACAATATTATCTGTTTGTCAAATTGCTCTATCTTATCTCCTGAGTTAAAGAAAAATACTTTAGATAAAACAGTGGGCTGCCCAATGTCCAGCTATTGAGTACTGCAGACGGTTATTAATAAACTTATATTAAAAGCATTGAAGGAAATTAGACCTTGTGGCTTGTAGCCATTGGGGGGGGCTTTCAGGCCTTCACTGTCTAGGATCTCCAGGCATAGATATTGCTTGCAGTGTTACTAGTAGTAAAATGGCATGAGTCTGCAGTGATGTGTATTCAAAGTTAATGACTGTGTTAGGAGAAATACTGTTGACCCATGTCTAACCTTGACTTGTGATACACTGCATCAGATTTTTGCTTGTTTTGCAGGAACAACATGTTACTTTTCAGGGTGTGCAGCCTTGATCCAAATGAGATGGTTGAATAGCTGCCTCATGGGACTGGCAGTGCAAGGTGTGCTGCGGTACATGAAAGTCCCCTAAGTTGTCTCCAGCCTGGTAAATACCAGTTATGCTCTTACAAGTAGTAAAGAGATTCCTTCCTTAGTCCCTCCTTGCTGAAAGCCTTGGTGCAGGGTAGGCAGGCCTGACTCTGACCACACAGCTGCTCTGCCACCTCAGACCTTTGTGCTTTAGTTTGCTTCTGCTGACTTTTGTCCTGCTGAAGAACATTTTATATGTTCTCATTCATAGTAGACAAATTTTTCATTTCTGACCTTCAAAGAGAAATCACCACTCACTAAAGTAGTGTTTATTAATGTATTTATTTGTGTTAAGAACTGCAAAATTGTTCTTATTGGAACAACTGTTTTTGAAGGCAGCCTCTTCATCTCTGAATAGTAATCCGTAGCAGGCAACTGTAAAAATAATATTAATGTGAAAAAGCAAAGAAGCAGTGTGAAAATTGTGTTATAAATGCTTGCTGCATGTTGTAGTCTAATTCTATTTTTTGTCTGCAAGCAATCGATTTACTGATGAGTTTCCCTGGTTATTGTGTCATTCTACCTGAACAATAAGCCTGTTGACATTTGAGCATAGAAGCAGTCTTTATTTTAAAGTTTTTGTGGAACTATCAGGTTTATTTAAACATAGGATGTCACTGCAGAAGCATAGGTTTCATGTGCTTTGAACAGCATCATGCCTGTGCCTCCTGTAACAATGATCTCCCCAGCTGCTGGGGCACCTTTCCTCAAAGAATAAAAGTACCGTCTGGGACTTTCTGAACCACAGATTGGAGAGGGGGAGAACAGTTAACATCAGACTAGGTCAGTGACGCTGTGCAGACATCTGCATAGGACAGTGGTGAGAGCTAAAGTATTGGTATTTTTTAAACTGTCAGTTTCAGTCTTACAAAGCCGATTTCAGTCCTGCACCAAGTTATTTCCTATCTATGGAAAGGATCAGTCAAGCTTGTGTTTTCATTTTCATAACACCCCATCAACACCGCTGCCACCACTACCTGGAGTTCCTGCTCACATTTTGGATTTTCAGTACTTAAATATGACTTCTGACCCACACTGTGAAAATCTAAGACTGGCGCAGCTGCATTTAGTTTACAAATGTTCCTTTCTAATAGCTATCTTTTTATATTCTTTCTCAAATGATAAATTATAAAAGAAACTCTCTTATGGCCTTAAGTTGTTGTATACAGCTGCTACATAGCTGTAGTAGAATAATAATAGTAGAAATGCAAGAGTACCAATGTAAGGGCAAAGACTGGATTTACAGTGAAAGATGGCAGACCCCTGAAGCTGTCACTTGAGCTGGAGCATTTATTCCATTTACAGTCAGTTACTCTGACAGGTATATTTTCACTTCTGAAGCCTATACAAAAATAAGTAAAACCTCCTTTCTTTTCATTTGTATGAAATTTGCTTCCTCAGGAAAATAAAGATGATGTGTATGTAGTACTTGGTGCAATGAAGTAACGTGTAATGATCAATAAAAATACTGTTGAAGAAACAGCAGTGCAGACAGAAAGAATTAAAGGATGAGAACAAAGGGTAGTATTGATATGTGGAAAAGCATAGGTAACACTTTATGTCCTTTCAGCTTTTACATGCTTATTTTTTTACTCTTATATAATCACGGATAGACATAATCACACAGCTTATCTTCCTGGTGTGGACGGTTGATAGTGATAACTCTTTTTTAATACTTTGCAAATCTCCAGGTTTTGGTACAAAACAGGAGCTGCTGTGGAGAGGTCTGGATAAAAAAAAAAAATTCCATGTAAGATGCCCCATATGTATTGTAAAGATCTTGATATTTATTCTTTGTTGAAAGAAAGAAGATGAGTAAGAAGAAAGATAAAAGTATACACTAGTATCAGCTATGTAGAAAGAATATCTCAGAGAAGATCAGAAAAAGAAAAATACCTTTGCCCTTTTGCATGACTCAGGAAAGGAGGACATTCAGAAAATACAAATTCATGAACGGAAACATTTTACTGCCAGTCCACAATTAAAACACAAAGCTTACAGCTGCTAGGACTGGGCTATAGTTAATTGGGAATTGAATATTTCCCAGTTGCTGCCTTATCAAAATGCTACTTTTGATTTCAGAGTTACTCTTGCATCTTTATGCCTACTTTGTAATTGCTGAGCCAACATCAAAGGGTCTACTTGCATAATTAAACCAACATTACATTTTTTCTAAGTGATTGGGAAAGAAAATGGTATTGGAGCTGGTTAACAAAACTTTTGGATAGAGAAACTTGACTGGCACTGCAGTGACTAACAAAATCCAACTTTTTAAAATGCTGTTATGCAACTGAAGAATGTTTGTTTGTACATGTATTTCTTGAATTGTTGTAAGAGTCAGAAAAAATGTTTTTTCTCTTTTGCAATTTACACTATAAAATTAAGCAATTCCCCAGCTACCCGTCTCTTCTTTAGCCATCAGAGTTCATTTAACAACATGCTATGCTAACTATTGTCACTTTCTTTTATTCACGGTTGATCTTTATTCATCTAAAGATCATGATGATGATGAAAATATTACCATTCAAAAAGTGTGAGCAAGAATGGTCACACTAAAAGGTTTGTCAGGTATAAGGTCTGACAAAGTGGCTGAGCTCTTTTAAAAGTGACCATCTATTCTGAAAAGCCAAACTCCAAAAGGCTAGTGTCTTCTCCACCTGATGATCCTGCTCTTGCCTCCCCATCCTTCACATTGTAGACTCAGTATTAAATTCTGTGTTTTAAGTTGTATATGTATTTCTTCGGTCTCTACACACATCCCTCCTTGATTCTATTCATTCTTCTGGGAAATACTGCTTCATTATCCATCAAATGACTACTTGTCATGCCTTTTGGGAATAAGACAGAGCAGGATATGACTATAATTAGATTATGCATTAGAAAATGTCCATTTCAAAACCTTTTTTTCTTACATGCCTCTCTACTGGGAAGGGTAGGATCCCTCTCTGCATAGGAGAAATTCGTAACAGTCTTTCCAAACCTACAGTTAATTTACACAGGTTTGATTTGTATTGTACTGTTTTCTGAGCTGGTTAGGAGCATTAAAAACAGGGGTGGCTCTTCAAGTTTGTTTGAAATTGGAAATTTTACCTACAGTTTATAAGATAACAGAATATAATGTCAGAGCCTATTTATAAACTTATTACTTCTACATTCAGAACTGTTCTCAGAAATTATCTTGAGCAGGTTGCACCTTCGGTTGAAATCTAGAGTTGTAATTAAAGATTTTTCCATTGCTGGCATAATAGCCAGGGTACCATGAATACAGAAAAATATGAATTATGCTATTGCTTCCATACCTGACCTGAATCTGTTTATGGTTACTCTGCTTTACTCTGTCTGTTACCCAGGATTCAAGAGGGCTCATGAGTTTGGATGCAGTCCAGGGAGTATCCTTGTGGTTATTTTTGACCTGGAAGTAGTATGTCTACAGTCATCCAGTGCTGCACTTAAGCCAGGTCCTCCAGTCAGTGGGAACACTGGACTGTGCAGGGGCACCAGGTGTCTTAGCACACAGTTAGTTTGGACCTGGCTGCAAAAGCATCCTCAAGATGCCTCTGAATACAAACTTAGTCTGCAAGCAGCAGAGCTATGTTTAGGCATCACCTCATATGAGCAAACTGAGGCTAGTGTACCGTCCTCAATCTATATTAAATCAACTTGGGTGTCTTTGCTTCTGTGGTTTAGTTTTCCTGTGCAATCAATACTCTGCCTTTGATTAATAGAGCTGACTGTGAAATCAAGAGCAAAAGCTGGCATCTAAAAATGCACTCTAATTTTAATGAATTGTGATAGGGAGTTAAGATATCTCTAGTGAATGCGTCAAGGTCAAGAGAGAGTAAGTCAATTCTAGGTGTGGAGTCATTGTAGACAGGTTAAAACATGTTAAATGTTGTGTGATTGCTGTCATTGATGTGTGAAGTGCTGTCACTGGTAGAGTTTTGCATGATGATGTGTGTGTTGCAGCAATCTAAATAGTCCTACTGTAACATGGGATACAAATATTCCCAACAATATTGTTTCTGCAGTATTGCAGAAATCCCAAATGTCCTAAGGGATAATTCCCAAGCGTTATCTGTTGGCCATCTCACGAGCATAAAGTAAACTAGGCTGATTAAGATTCGTGACTATTACTTACTTGTCCCTTACTGTTTTCCCTTCTAAATAACTACCCCTTGCTAGTCAGGGGCAGATAATCTGTAGGGGATCAAGAAACGTGTATGCTGTCCCTGCATTTGGGCAAAGAGGACTTTGGACTAATTTACACTGTCATCAGTAATTATGTAGAGAATATAAGAAGCAGTTTTCATTGTGTTTGGTGCTGTGAAAATGGTATTGAATCTGCTTTGGTGAGATTACCACACTCAGTGAGAAAATTCAGCCTTTCTTGTAAGCAGCACCCTTGCCTTCCCTGGGTAACTGGCTGTGCCGTGGGAAAAAACTCCAGCTTCCTATCGTCTCATTAGTCTCCCTCTCCTGTATGTGGTAATAAAGTACACAGGGTTTTTGAGCTTCTTTGTCTACAGTACATAAAAAGGGAACTAAAAGCGATGAAACTGTAAGTCACATAAGCGTGATGATGGTGGGAGTTAATTCCTTGCTAATCTTTGGAGAGAATGCTCATGCTCAGTCCCACCTGACAGTATACTGTGGTATATGTATGCCTGTGGTCAGCCTTGAGGTTTCTGCTGCAGTCTCACAGCAACCGTGTTGGGGTGCGAGGCAGTACTAACAAATAGGTAGCACTAACAAAAAGGTGAAAATAATAATAGAGCAGTTTGTGGCTGTTACTACCAGATAATCTGATTGTAGGTGTGTTTGGCTTCTAAATGGCAGTTAGTGAAACTAAATGTTTAGAAAATGGCAAACATGATTTATTAATAACAAATCCGATTTAAACTTTTTTGGAGGTGATAACTTCTTCATGCTATATTTGTATGCAGGTGAGCAACTTTTTGCTGAATCACTGAAGGTGTGCTTCCTAGCAGCAATGTTTTGGGGTTTCCCATATGACAAATGGGAAACCACCAGCAGTGTCCAAGGAGAAAGGCTGTCTTACAGCAAGCTAACCTTTGGAAGTGGGACACGTGGCACAGTGTGATCTAGTGATAGAACAGGTGACTGGCAGTGAAGCCTTAGGAAATCTGTATCCTGCTCTGCTCATATAGTTCCTTGTATGAGGTAGAGTAATTAATCTGTCTTTATTGTGCCCCATCATCCACCTGTGTAAAACGGAGACGTAATTATGCATTCACTTCGTAAGGCTGTTGTGAAATTTAAACAATGAGGATCAATCTTGCAGTGTGACAAGGATTCCCTTCTCTCCCAGCTTAACTGCTATGTTTGATCCTCATTAAAATATGCAGAATTGTGCATGTGGGTCACTGCAAAACTACTTTTAGGAATTTGTACAGAAAAGTTGCCTTCTGATGGGAAACTGTTAATGTTTATTCTTACCTGAAAAGTGGTTCTTTTAAGGTATAACTTGCTGATTATTAAAATGTAAAACTACCAGTTACAGCATTTTCAGTTGTTTTATTTACTATTTGCAAAGCTCAGGCTTTTTACATGATATGAAGTTCAACATCAACATGATCATGTGGAGTATGCATTCTCTGTCCTACTACTCAGCCTTCCCACCTCTTTTCACTCCAGTTCCTCTGATCCTGCCCTGGTGTATGAACACAGTTGTGATTTTGCCATGATCTGGTTGAAAACATGGCCCAACAAATAGATTATATCAGCACCACAGGGGGAAAAAAGAAAAAAAAAAGGTTCATTGTGATATGAGGGCAGGACCTGGGTGGTGGAGGGGAAATTCCATAAAATGGCATTGGTGCAGAAACAAAAAAGAACTCATTTACGTGTGGAGAAGTAGCTCATATCTCAGGGACTGTCCCAATGAAAGATAAATGTATACATTCAGCCAAAGTATTATAAAAGTGTGCTAGTTTTTCACTGATTCACAGATAAGGGTGCAGAAATCAGAATATGCACACTGGATACATACATATATTTAACTAGGGATTATTTTTAATAATTTAAAAATTAAAAAAATATTAGCAGTGTGCTTAGAAGAACCACACTGGGAGATACTTGGTACATTTGTGAACAGCTGGCCTTGACTCTTCTGTTGATCTGTGTGTAGTTTCATACTTCTTTGTGGTTGCACCCTGGCTCCATCAGAATCATTTGCTGAAGTGCTGTGAACACAGAATTGTTTGCATTGTAAGTAAAATGTTAAGGTTTAGGAGAAGCTTGAAAAAGATCTAATTAAAAAAAGACTAGGACAGCAGAGGAATAATTGAAATGTAACTGATAAATGATGAAAGGGATTACAAGTAGAACATGCTCAGCAGGGGCTAATGAGCATGAGTTTCTTGGAGAAGGATCTAGTGATCTTCACAAACAGTTGGTTAAAATGTCTGTGCAGTTCAGAAAGAAACATGGATCCTGATGTGCCCTGTGAAGAGGAAAATAAGACTGAATGTAATGGTAGTTATCTGTATAATCCAGTAGTACTTCTAGTGCCTTGTGTGGCCAGTAATTTGTGCAGAACAGCAACGATTCACAACTTGTTGCTATTCTGCCTCAGCCACTTCTTGGCATATGAATTGAAGAAGTCCATATAGCCATGCTTATTTTCCCTTCTGTGCAAAATGGCATCTTATAATTCTTGTTTTCAAAGAAAATGTGTTTTTATATGCTCTGCTGTCCAAATTTGAAAAATACTAATACTCATAGAAGGTCATTCTTTCTCTAATTTTGTACTCCTCAAGAAAATAAACAGCATAGGGTATGTGTGTTGTATATTTTTTAATGTTTTATACAGATTACCTTTTGAACAGATTATCCAGCTGACCATCTGATGTTTGCTGCCCAAATAATGTGGGAACATTCAAGGGGTGCATCTACATAGATCTTATTGCACATGGCATATTTGCATTGTGTAGTGGCAGATAATAATTTTTAGATAACTTTTGGAAGTGCTAAATTAACAATATACTCATGTCTTTTTAAGTGAGAGATCACTACTGCTGGTTTTTTGTTATGTTCAGTTTCCTCTATGACTAAAACAAGTGTTACTGTGTGTCTCACATCTTCCCTTCTTGAGAAGCAGCCAGGCGTGGGAGTAGACACACTTAGGAAACCCCCCATGTAACTTCTGTGACTCCCTGTAGACCACCCCTGTTAAGCACCCAAGCCTAAAATGAGGTGAAATCCTTTAGTAAAGTTGCATCAGGCAAAGGAGTGTGCAGAACAAAAATTATCTTTATCTTGTGAAAGCAAAAATAATTTCTATCTTTGGCATTTTAGTTGTGTAAGTAAAGGTTAATCTCTGTGGTAAGTAGGGAGGAACAGTCTGCTGTTATGCAAGCAAGAGTTTCTATATTTTTTTAAAGGCAATTCCCATTAATTTTATTACAATGTAAGCCTGTTTTGAGTTTTTCCATTACAAAACTGTAGCTAATTTATACCACCTCTCAATTTTTTCCCAGAAGCACTTCATACTAGAGAACCTCATATGCTAATAACATGTAGGAGAAGAAAGTCCATATGACTAACAAAGTGCCAATAGTTATAACCTTCAGAAAGAAAGACTTAAGGGAGCTGGATCCAAGCCAGTTAAGTTTTTTATAAACTTGGGAATAGCCCCAGTTGATCAATCTGTGTCTGGAAATCCAGCTGTCTTTGTGTTGAACCATAAATGTAATTAAAAGGTGTTCCTTTTTTTTATTGGGGGTAAACTCCAGCAATTCAAATGCTGGCAATTCTTCATTAACTTGCAATACCGCTGGTGCAGCTATGTTCCTGACACTCTTTTTGACTCATAGCCTACTTTTAGGACTTGTTTCTTCTGTTGTACCATCAGGATGCTGTTGCTGTCTAGTTTTTTTATTTTAGACCTTATGGAATGAGTTTCTGAAGTGTTCTTTGAAAAATGTTTTTAACTTTTTTTTCACATGACTTCCTGCTAACATTCCCTTAATGTAGCAAAACATAAGGCAAGAAGGAAAAGTATTTTCATTTGGAATTTGTAAGGAGTTGCTTAAGTTACTCATGGTTTATACTTCTTCACGACTACATGAAAATGTGTGTGGATGCAGTAGGTACATTCCTAACTTTTATTAAGTTTAATGAACTCAGCTTAACAAATTTAATTCTCCTTTGGTATTTTTGTCCAACTATTTGCAGGACTGGGCCAGTGCATGAGAACCAGAAGATAAAGGTGACTCTAAACAAGTACAATTGATGAGCCAGTTTTTACAGCCCAGATAAGACATTCCGAAAAGAAATTTTAAGAACCTCATAATTTAATAATCAAATAAATTATGTGGCATAGATGAGAAGATACATTATTACATAATATAGTTACTTTGAAAGCCTTCCAGTAACATGAAAATGGTGGCTTTTGTTTGTATCTTCCAATTCTGGGTTCCAGTAAGAATTCTGAAATGTATCTCCAAAGATTCAGGGCATGCATTGGAGAGAATGCCGTTTTTATTTTAACCTGCCATTTTATAGGCAGAAATGACTTTTCCTCCTCACATCATGTCCTGTTTGTTTTAACCAGGGAAAAGTAGATTGTATGCATGCATAGCCAATGTCCAGTACGATCTCCTGGCAGCAGGAAGTCAGTTCCAATAGGTACCGTTAGGCTCTTGTGCTTTGTGATAGCACCAAGACCCTATGACTCTATGAAGACAGAGACTTCAAGCCCTCAGAGTCAGTGCTGGTAACAGCAGCTTATAGGTCAACAGTTAAAATTAATGTAGAAAATCTTCTGGCCTCCTCTCTCAGTTCCTCAGATCCAGATTCATGGCATACTTAGTTTGATCCACCTAGAGGTTCTTTGCCAGGAGGGGCAGTCCTATACTCCCTGTCCTTACCACCTCCAACAATGTGTTCCCATCACTTTTGACTCAGGTCTGTCAGTTGTGTGGCTGCAAACTGAACCCTGCAAAAAAAATTTATTTTGTTGGATCAGTGAGCTCATCGGTAGTTCTGACATTGTTAGATCTGACGCAACAGAAGTAGTGGGAATGTGCAGCTCAAGAGAGCAGGGCTACCCCTTTCCACTGCTATTTGCAGGTAGATCAAACTAAATGCATGGTGAGATTGTACCCAAGAGTTAGAAGAACAGTTCTTTCTAGCCTCTGAAACAAACGATAATGATATCAGTTAATGATAAGGGTAAAAAATAGGAAGAAAGGAGGGGAAAGAGCAAGAGTAGAAGGCAGTTGGAGGTATTGCAGGGAGAAGAGAGAACGGAAGAGGGAGGTAGTTAGAAAAGCAGGAAGAAGGATTAGAGAAAAATTGGGAGTTTGTATATTGACAAATAGTGGCAGCAAATGCAGGTGAAATTAGGGAACACCTTTCCCTGGTGGTTGAGCATACTGTCCTCAGCCTTCAGACGGGATGCTTCAGTCTCAAGGAGTTCTCTCTTTCTGGGCAGAATTGAAATGCATTGTTTTGTGAGCAATCCATAGTAATAATCTGGATGCTGAAAGCCAGAACCTTTGCCCTCAATGAGTTCTGTCTGTCTGGGTGAAGTGGGGAGAAGCATTTATTGCTGAACAGGCACAGCCCTAAGATGCTGGTGAAAAGTCCCTCTGAAGAGAAGCTGGCGCAGCAGTGAATTTGCCACTTCAGGATATTGGTTCATAAGTGGGAGGCTAGTCTGGCTGTGGCTTTCATAAACCCTTAATCCTGAGGTCACAGATTTCCTTTTACTGAAGCTTGCTTCTTCCCCACAGAGCAGCCCAGATCACATGTAGTTCTCTAATTTCGACAATAGGTGGAGCTGGAAAAGCAGTATGGTTCGGGGCTCGGTCCTTCTCTAATACCAACAAAGCCTTCGGTGCTGAATCATTTCCAAAAGTAGATATTACTTAAATCTCAATGTGATTCAGTTCTCTCAGCTGACTCTGACTTTCTGAGATCTCCATACAACTCCTCCTGGGTTCATTCATGTCATTCAAGCTGCAAGAGCTAGGAAAAGTTTATAATATCAATGTATTTTCTCTATATTTGAGATCAGCTTCCTACAACGAATTGTTTTGGGGTTTTTTTTCTTTGTCATTAGGGAGTTAAATTAGTTATCTACTTAATTCGTATTAAGTTATCCATATTTATTCATATTAAGGTTAAGAACTGTGGGAAATGAGGGTATGCTAGAAGTCCCACTAGTGTGTCTTCCTCAGTCTGTTTTTACAGCTAATAAAATATTTGGGTTTGCTTTGTTTTCTGCAGCTATTTGATGCTGTCAACTGCCTGGCAAAAGAGAATGCCCGGTTGCTTGTGCTGGGCCGCAAACACATGCTGACCAACTCTTCGAATTGGAAAAGAGAGATTATGAAGGAGATGCAGAATAAGGCAGACTTCTTCTTTGCTGAAAATATGTAAGTTTAAGAAAATGTCTACATGTAATGGAGATCAGCACCTGATTTACACACATTTTAAATCAGTATAAACAACTGTAGCTTCTAGTACCATTACTAGTATCTCCAGCTCTGTGTGTGTGAAAGAGAAACGTATCCCTTGCTACACTTGTTTTAAAAAACAATACATACTAGAAGTTGCATTTGAAGAATTTCATCACTTAGAATCATGTTGACATTTGTATGATTTATTAGGATTTATAACTGTTAAAACCACTGCCAAGACCACAGTGGCCTGAACTTAGAGAATACCAGATAGTGTTGGTGTACAGCTGCTCCCAGAAGAGAATTTCTGTGAGTGAAGATAACACCCTCTGCCTGCCTCATTTAAGAAGTGCAACCCCCTTGCTCTGGCCCAGTCAAGCCTGTCTTTGTCTCTAAACTAGGAACTTGCCTCCACCTCATTGTCCCCTCTCCTTGCCCTGCTTTCCCCATATAATGAGTCTCAGTTTTCCTTCGGTTCCAGCTCCACCTAGTCTCCATCTGAGCTGGGCACTGTTGGTCTGCTGTTTCTTCTGTGATCTCAGTTCCCAGAACTTCTGACCAAGTTCCTTGTCCCAACAGCCAGTCCAAGTCTCTTCTGTCTGGCTCCTTGTTTCACATCTGTTCTTCATCCTCTTTCCAGTCTGGCTCTTGTTCTCTTTGCTGTTGAATCTCATTGCTTTCTTTCCTGCTATCTGAGCACCAACAAAGGGGACTCTGTTGCTGCAGGCTGGAAATCCTCATTAATCTCATATCTTGTCACTTAATATTACAGTAATCCACAGCAATCAAAAAGTGGTTTCAAGCAAAGTTCTGCTCAGGTTCTCCAGGTATAGGGTATCTTGTGCCCACTATAAATGTATTTTTAGAGACTTTTCCCTAAAATTGCTTCAGTTTAATAGCATCTAATGTTATGTTCCAAATAATCATAGTACTTTTGGAGGTATATTTACCCATGTAAAGACAAAGATTCACAGATTTGTGCTGTTGCCTGCATTACATTTTATTATCAGTTGTGATGATTGTTCATATTCCAACCAAGTTTTGGAGGTGCCCTTACGAGTTTTGGCAGTTCTGTTCCACATACCGCTGTTGTGTGGCAAAAGATTATACTGTATTGCCAGATTGTGACAGGAGAGAAAACCACTCTTTGTAGCATGCAGTTAACTTTTATTGCACTCTTAACTTTTGGTGCCCAGGGGTAAGTAGAAGTTCTTTATTTTACCAAGGAACTAGAGTAGTGATGGGAGTTTTCAGTGTTGCTGATGAATAAATCTCAGATCAACATTAGATTCATTTCCTGCAACCACTTACTGCCTTGTAAATGACGTCTGTCTTTTCCATTTGTTTTGTTAAGCTCTGAAGATGATGCCTTCTTATTATATGCCACTCTTCAATCAGGCAAGCATTGCAAGTTTGTTACTAGAGACTTCCTCCGGGATCACAAGGCTTGTCTTTCTGACAGTCTGACGCGTCATCTGTTCCATAAGTGGCAGCGTAGACACCAAATAGTGTTTGCCTCTTCTGTGGAAGGAAAGCATATACGTTTTTTGGTAAGTTTTCTGCTACAGTCAGAAAGGACATAGAGCGTACTCATTAAATATATGCAATTTCAAACTCTGGAAGCAAAAAATTCTTGTTGGAGTCTAAGAAATGGATTTGTACCAATGGGCTCAAGACTCCAATGCTTACTGAAAATTCCTTGTATTCACAAAGCATGCCACAAATGGAAAAACTGTCAAAAAGACAAGGAATGCTGCCTAAATGTTTAAAATGTAAATGTATGTATGCTTGTTTATAAAAACCTTTCCATTGCTGTAAAACATAAGTGCCAGTATTTCTTAATTTATTTTAAACTTTGAAATACCTTATTCTCCTCTGTAGCACTGTTACAAAATACCAGTGAATATAAATATAAAAAATTGTATAAATATTTATAAATATAATATAAAATTCTAATTGTACAATAGAATTTCTTTCATCTTTACTTTTAAAAAGCAGGGAAATACAGGTATTTCAGTATTCACTGTAATATTAGCCTAACATATGTATAAAGTTTCATGAAGGAAAGCCCAGAACAGTCAGGCTTACAGTCAGCTCTAGGAGTTACAGTCTTCCAAGCATGATATCATCTTATAGTAGGATACTATGCTGTTATTGTCTAGAAGACACGTAACTTTGTGAGCCATGAACAGTACATTAACAGGAGTGCAGCTGTTATAAGATTTTTATAGGGAAAAATTCATCACATGACATTCCATATCATGCAGGTTTTTTGTTATCTGCATGTTACTGCCTACTGAAAGGAATACTGCACCTATGCAGATTATTTTTCTTGCTGCTTTGGTTAAAATTGTAAAATAATATTCATCGTTACAAACAGACCATAGAGATAGAGGCTTATAAGAACAACATCCTTTCATTCAGTGTTGCCATATAGGAGTTTCTTTTTATGGAACCAAATACTGAATGTAGGGTTACCTGAGTATCACAGCTTTAGCTACACCTTGTTTCTTTTGTACAAAAGGGCTACTAATTTTCACATCTTAGTTTCCATACAAGTGATTTGGATAAATGACATTCCCAGTCATAGCTATCTTCTAGGTTATTCTGGAAGCTGTCAGGCAAAGTAGATTTCAGGGAGTACACATACAGAGTGATAGTATTTCTGAGAACTGTAGTTTCCAAACAGTAATGTTTCTTTTGTATTTGTGTTATATATATTGAGTTAGTATACCTGTAACATAATAGACCAGAAAAATAGTTTATTATATTTGTTCAAGTAGATGCTCTTAAAAGTATTAGTGATAAACCCTTTTCTAACATCCTCCTCAGTGCAGAGCAAGTCAGTTCTGTAAAGAGGTACACTGAGAGAACAAACACGATATGTCATTAATGTCATTAAATCCAATCAGTTCAAGCCTACAAACTCCACATCCTGAGTTAATTCCCATGTGATTTCATTTAATTGAACAGAAAAACAATGATTTTGCTATTTCTAGAAATAGGATGCATTATGTTCAAATCATTATCTGGTGGAGCTTGAAGGAAGAATTTTAACCATTTATAATGACTCCTAGACCACAAAATACTAAAAGATGTTTTAGTTCTTCCACCAGTACTAAAATTTAGAATTTGTTTGGTGTACAGAAATAAATGAGAGTTGTTAAAGAGATGAATCTGTGGAGATTTCTAAGATGGAAGTTAGAACTACTTATAACTGGTATTTTAGTAATATACTGTGTAAAGTCTAAAAAAATGTTTTTATCTGTCTTTATCCAACAGCCTACTCTCTGTTATGACTGTGTGGTACAGACTACAGGTGATACATGGCATATCCCTTATAAAGACACTTTGGAAGAAAAATATTCATATCGAGTACCAAGAAAATGGCTCTGCATTCAGCGGACGCAATGAAGAATGTAATTGCACAAGCTGAAGTTGCTTTTTTTTTTCTTTTAAATCACTGTTGCTGACTAGGAGAACTCAGCAGTACAATGATGAGATTAATGTGTGAGGCCTATAACTAAAGAAAAATCAGTGACTACATTTTGTCAAAGTCATTCCTGCAGTAAATCTGTTAACATCAGTGGTGTTCCAGCAGGGACAAATTAGATCCATTATTTCCACCTTTACAGGTGATTTCTGTAGCCTCTCGATGTGATTTGAATTAAAACTTGGTTTTGCTCTTGGAATTTCAGGTTGTGAGGGGTTTTATCTTTTTTTTCTGGTCAAGCATTTCATCTGCACTGTAATTCATAAACTCTGTACTTCAAAATGATGAAGCAGGACTTGCAAAGTACCTTCAAAATTTGTGGGGCTGGCCGTGCAACAGTGTTGCAATGTCTACCAACCAATAAATGGTGGTAATGGGGCCAAATGGTATGTTTACTGTTTGCCAGACACTGAGAGCCCTAATACATTCTCACACTAGTTAGAATTCATTTGATCACATAGAATGTAGGCTATTTGTTACAGCAACATACATTAAGATTTTGTTTGGAAGAATAAGGAAACAGACAGTGGGATATTGTGTGGCTCTTTCACACTCTTAAATTTGCTGCTTCTGACAGGTTTTCATGTCATTGGAATAGTTTGCTTATGAAAACGCATGGATTTTTTAAACAAAAATTGGTGATAACAAGAAATTCTTACAGGCAATAATAGGAAAGGATGAATTTTGTACAGAGATTTCTATAAAACCTATCTCAAGTTATAAAACAAGAAAAATAGTACGTATTACAGGAAAAGTGTTCTAAGTTATTATTTCTGTGTGTATGGTGTGTTCATTTATTGCAGTTACCACTTTAATAGAAACCTTTCTCCCCCAAAACAATAGAAATGCTACATTAATCTCAGATGAAATATCATGGTTTTGTCCTATTTGTCTTGTTCACTGAAGAGTCCTCTGTTTGAAACTGAACTATGTGGATCTTTTTTTATAGTACTTGCGGTTCTGAGCTTCTGCAGTGGCCCATGACAAGCTCTCTCAGGACTCTCAGCATTCAAGCATGTTCCCTGCTATTTTTTTCATGTCAGAGAGCAATCCTGACACTTGTTCTACTCCTGGTGATACCAGTTTGTAAACCAGCAGGTGTGATCTGCATACAGTCATGTCCTTCAGGTACTGTGCAGAAAGTGTAGAGGAGCTGGGTAGCTCTTGAGGTAACCTAGAATATAGGTTTTAAATTCATCATGTTGGTAGCGTTCATCACAGACCCCTTTTCTGACAGAACATGACAGCTCTTGTATGTCACCTGCTTTCTGGAGTCCACCAGGGAAAGCAGAGAGATGGGCTCTACGTCTCTCACTCCTCAAACTGATTTACTTTTAATTTGTCAGAAGATTGGGTTTACAGTTCTGTAAGTTAGAGAACTGCCACATCTCCTTGAAAGTGCAGATACTGCTTTATTAAAGCAAGTGTCTTCTCCTGTACAGGACTGCTTAGTTAGCAACTTTTGCTCTGTATGAGGGTTATTTACCCTCTGTATGAAGTTCCACAACAGCGTAAGCTTATGTGAATCAGTGCTGTTATGGTCCCGGTTTGGGTCTAGCCTGGGGGGTTGTGCAGTCCTAAGCAATTCAGAGCTGAGTCAGGTGAATGCAAACTCCTTAGAAAATTCATTTTGGCTAGGTCAAAATTGGCATCATTGTATGGAACTAGCAGCACTGCACGAATACTAGTACCTGCGTGGAACAGGAAGGGAACATCAGGCTGCAGAAGATGGGTCCCTGCAGCTCTGCCTTAGGTTTGCTTTAGCTGACCAGAAACTGCACCTTCAGGTTATCCACTCACTGCCAGACATGTTCATCCATTGAAGTTTGTATTTTACCTCACTCTGGTCATTAACAGACATGCACAATATCAACATCCAACTGGAATACATGCATTCTCTACTTCCTTTTGACTGAGGACATGTCCTAATCAATCACTTGTGTTTCATCTCAAAACTGTTCTTACAAAGATACCCTAATACCTTCTAAATAATAACACTTCCTAAATACACATTCTTAGTGTATTCAGGGGAAGATGGAACAGAATCTAATTTACAACAGGAAGATGTCCCAACATCAGTGTCAGAATTGTTGTGATTTCTTTTTCCCTGTGTTTGCTGCTAATACACTTGACTGTAGATCCTTATAGGGAATTAATGGCCTTGTCTCTCTAGAACCAAAGTGGAAACATTAGTGATCAACCTACAAACTTGCATACTACCTGTTCGTACAGCTGTACACAGTCTCCAGAGGCTCAATTCTGTCTGGGTATTGTGGAGGGGATGCACAGGGATCGATTGCTTGTGGTATCTTCCCGTACAAAAGTGGCATCAAACGGTGCTGGCAGACAGAAGGCTCAGATGAAAGGTGAGGTTTCAGATAAAACCACACAACGCGTCGTTATGCTGAGCATATGTCATGGCATGTCATGGAGTTCACGTGAGTTCAAGGGGAGACTGGCAAGTTCATGAAAGAGAAATCCAGCAAGGGTTATTAAATAACCAGACACTATCTCTGGCTTGGGAAGTCCCACCAGATGGTTGGAGACTGGGAGAGGATTCAGGAAATGTATCATTAAAGGCTCTCTGTAGTCGTAGTATTTTTCCTTGGGCATCCACTTTTGGCCACAGTTGGGAGACAGGGCATCAGGCTAGACAGACTCTGTGTCTGATGCAGCAGAGATGTTCTTACACTGTTCTGTGTGTGCCAGCGCTTGCATCACAGCTTTAAACGTGTTGTGTCTGCCCATGAAGTGCTTCCCTAATGAAGGGACAAACTCTGTGTCTTGTAATACAGAGCGAGACATTTTATTCTCCTGTAGTATTAATAAGCAGGGAAAAGTATTGAAAAATCCAAGAAAGCAGACTTTTTATGTAGGGCATACACAAAATGCACCTGTAATCTGCTACTTCAACAAAGAGTAAGCTCATCTAAGCGTGATCTTTTAAAATAGAGTTGTGGATACCAAAACATAGCTTTTTCAACTCTTCTAATGACCGACTTTAAAAAAAAAAAAGCCTTCCCACAAAGAGTAGGGGAAATCCAAGATGCTGAAAGGCAAAGCTCATGAGTTTAAATTTGGGGAATTTCCCTTTGTACTGGACACTGATAAAAAGTCTTTTAAAGATCACATTGTAATGCAGCTGCAGCAACAATTATGGTATTTTAAACATCTTTTTTTGAGGTTAGTATATTTGCTTTAAAATAATACTCATTGAACACGTGGAAATATTTTGTTTAGAAAATTAAGAGGGAGTTCGTTTTCTCGGCTGTCTGTACAGCTCATGGTGATACTTTTCTCCACTTTTCTGGTATTTCCGTGCCTATTCTCGCATGCCTGCCGAACATGTCTTGAGTTTTTCCATGAATCAGAAACCACTTGACGGGCCCCACAGTTCGCAGCTTCCCAACCCCCGCCCGCGGGCTCGGCCCCTCGGCCTCCCCGCGCCTTTCCGCCGCGCAGCCGAAGGTTAAACGCGTAACAGCTGCCGTGCGCGCAGTGGTCTGCGCTTTGCTCACGATGCGGGGGATATGTCGCGACATGACAGCTGTCAGCGTTGCCCCG
>NW_020799101.1:27784649-27822851 GCF_003259725.1 Athene cunicularia | reverse complement strand
GGCGGAGGTGGAGCGTGACGGTGCGCGAGCGGCGCGTGTTTGGGCGCCTGCGCGGAGCGCGTAACCCGGAAGTGCTCCGGCGGGCGCCTTGTCTGCGGTGGCGGTGGGCCCCTGCGTGCTGCAGCCCCTCGGCCGTTTGCCCGCGCCTCCCCGCACCCGCCATGTCCCGAGGCTCCAGCGCCGGCTTCGACCGCCACATTACCATCTTCTCGCCCGAGGGCCGCCTCTACCAAGTCGGTGGGTGTCCGGCCCCGGGGATGCTGCCGCTGAAGTGCCCCGTCACGGGCCCGGCCTGCCCACGCCGCCGCCGCTTCCCGCCGAGCCTGCCTGCCTTTGGGGAGGGGGGGAAATGTGGCGCCTTTCGTGGCAGGGGAATCACGGTTCCCGCCCTGCCTGGTCCCGCGGTGTGCGGGAAGAAGCCTGGTGGGAGTCTGGAGCAGCTGCGGTCCCAACCGTGCCGGCGTGGGGGCCCGGGAAAGGGATTCGCGCATGAGAGAAGAAAAACTTAGATCCAGGGTAGGCCCCCTCGAGTGTTCCCTGCCATGGGGAGGGACCTCCTGTGACTTCCCGGTGTTTGATTTCAGATGCTTGGAGATCACACTGACAGCTATTCAGTTTATTCCTTCTAAAGTATTTCTCGGAGTTTTTCTTGCCAAACATGAGATTGTGGTTTTGAATCTCAGAACTACAATAGCTGTTTGAAACGGGACTTGAACTGTCTCAAACTCTGCATGCCAGAGTAACAAAGTCAGTTTTCTGAGGTAGCCCGCACTCTCTTTACACCTGAATGCGATGTGTTCAGTACATCATGGCCTGTGAGATGGCAGCAACCATCTTTTAATTGCAGGCTTCTTTGAACATTCCGTGAGTGAGCTGTGGTCTAGCTTCACTATCTTCTGTAGGCCACTGAATTTTATTCATATTTTTACAGTGCACCAGATTCTGCAGAAGAGTGTCACAGTGCTGCTTCTGCAGAATACTCAGTAACAGCATAGTCAACTTGCAGTCTGATGGGACAGATCAGCAAGAGTGCTCCTGGAGGGTTCTTACAATGGGTCGGATTAGTTGTTTTGGCAGCATCATCTTGATGCCATCTTCACATGGAGCTTAGTGGCTCTTTCCCAGCTGCAGTGGCTTAACTGCATGTGCATTGCACAGCATATCCGTACATCCATCTGTCCTCCAGCACAGGAGGTTGCTGGGACCAGACTGTTTGAGTTGTCTGTGGTAGCCAATAGTTTCTTTTGTGACTGTCCTTGAGATTTTTTTCAGGAAGAAGGCTATTTGGAATAGACTTTGTGGGCAGGTGACCCAGTCTCGAGCAGTCTGTTCTTCAAGGAGCAGCTAGGAAAGTGCCTGTGTGTGGGGTCTGTACGCAAGTAGAAAGTTACCTGTACCAGATACTTACATACCTGGAGTGTGTATAAGACTTGTTCGAAACTTACTTAGTGAGCCTTATGCAAATGGATGGTAGGGACAGCACTTCCTCACACAGGATGTCAGTGGCAATGTGATGGAAGACTCATGGGCTCTGATCTTCTGTTGACTTTAAAACAGGCTGGTTGGTCTGCATTACCTTTCTAGCTGTTTCTCTGTTGCTATACTACTTGTTGGGAATGGTTTCTGCATCCTGTAGTAAAGAGAAAATCGAGCCTTGGTTTTCTACCTCCTGGGTATATTCAGCCATTAGGTTAATATATGAAAAATGTGCAGTACCTCCATATCTTTTACTGGTGTCTTAGAAGCAAGTATCAGCATGTGTATTTGAGAGCCTCTGCACACAGCCTGAAGCTGTCTGAAAGATATTTTAAGTACCTGTATGCTATGAGAAGAAAAATACGTAGGTGTGCATTGTTAACTTCAAGCAAGTATGAGCTCACTCTTACCTGTAGCCAGGCTGATAACTCAGGCATGATGCCACACTAGTGTCTCTGTTGGCCAGCATCTAGCTATAGCATGGGCAGAAAGCTCATGTTTGCTTGCTCATATCCAAATTTAGCTTCTTTGTCTTTCATTCTCTTGAATCCTGTACATCTTTGTCCCTTTGTTGTATTCAGATTAACTAGGTGTTGTTGCTTCAAGGTTGCCTTAAAATGAGGGGTTTCTGGAATTTGGCAGTACCTGAGCAGAGATTTCCAGTGTAGCAATATTGGACTGAAATGCCAGTACTTTGCTTCAGATCTTTCTTCTTCTTCCAAAGCTCAGAAAGCTCATGTGCCTTTGAAGTGATCTCATATTAGAAAAGCAACAGTTATTTAATATGTATTTCTCATTGCTGTGGTTAAAAAACCCTCAGAGCATCAGTGTTGTCTTGCCACCTGTTAGTTTATCTTGAAAGATGATGTTTCTCCTAAGTGGAATTTTGGGAGATGAAGAAAATTATTATGGCCAAATTTCTGACTGTTGTGATGTATTCAGGGGGCTGCTGTTTTCAGAAAGAACATATGCAGTACTACTGAAATACTTACATAGCAGAATACAGATGTAAAACACCACTAGCAGTTTGGATTTGTTATACTGTAAGAGCCACTTCACTTTTTGGCTTGTCTCTTTGAAAACTAAGCAGTGCAGATGGTAATAGGAACAGCATGAGGAGGGACTGCAGTTCAGCAAGCCTGGTTGACAGTACTTGTGAGTAGAACCGGTTTGAGGGCACCTATTCCTGATCCCACCTAAGTGTCAGACAACCACAGAAGGGTTGAGGTTGGCAGGGACCTCTGAAGGTCCATCCCCCTGCTCAAGCAGGGTCACCTACAGCCAGTTGCCCAGGACCACATCCAGACAGCTCTTGAATGTCTCCAATGAGGGAGCCTTTACAACCTCTCTGGAGTCACCCTCACAGTAAAAAAGTGTTTCCTGATGTTCAGACAGACCCAACTGGGTTTCAGTTTGTGCCCACTGCTTCTGGTCCTGTCACTGGGCACCACTGAAAAGAGCCAGGCTCTGTCCCCTTTGCACCCTCCCTTCAAATATTTGTACACATTTGTGTTGCAGAGCTCTGGCCTGGGGCTTCAAATGTAACTAGTTTGCTGGTGGTGCTAACTCATGTCTCACTGGGTTCTGTGCTTTGCTGCAGGCTAGCACTGACCATCCAGGGGAAGGCAAGTGAAGAGGTGAGCAGAGTTGTACATCTAGTGGAGAGAAAGGGGGAACTTTCTTTATGGCATGTTTGGGTAACCAATAAATGCTCTGATACCTGAGAGTAACAAATGCAGTTTCATAAATACATGGCGATCAGCCCTTCCCTAACACTGACTCAGCAGATTGAACGTCAAGATCCTGGTATTGCAAGATTTGTTTTTTTCATTTCAGAGTATTCCTCTCCTGTTGTGCAGTCTTCCATAGATCTGAATGCAGCTTTTGAAACAGCTGAGTTTCTTGCTGCCCTTATTTTAGAAGGTAGTTTTAGCAATTTGCTGTGCTGTTAGTTAGACCTGTCCTAAATTCCAGTTTAATTCACACAGCTAACAAATTCATCTACATTTAGCTACTGCCTGAAACTTGCCTCTCCTAACCAGATATTAGGACGCTCTGAATGTTTATCTATATTGCCAGATAACAACAACTTTAAAAATTGTTTCCTGAGGCTTTTGAAACCATCAATCAAGGGATAGTTATTTCATGGATCATATCATGTAAATCTTAATCCATTGTATTTATCTGAATAACGCTGCTTAGTTGGCATGTGCATAGGTTTCCTTTTAAAAAGTGAACAAAATTATTGCAGTATTTGAATGTAAAGTCAGAAAATGTGATAGTAAGGTTAAAACCAGTCTTCTGTGCCTGGTCCATCATTACAGTTTTAATCTGTATCAGTTAAAATCTGCAAAAGAAAATTGCATCCTTGCAATGGTAATAATGCTTGAAATACTTATCTGCTGCATGTTACAAAATCTTCTGTAAGGATTTACAGTTACTGTAGGTGAAGGTTGGACCATTTTGGTCAAGTGGAAACAGCCTTTTTTTTAAAAAAACAAATTCTGTTGCTGCTAAGCATTCTAACTAAACAAAAAGGCAAATTATTAGAAGTATTTGAAGGAAGCAGTGATAGTAGTTTAGTGAAGAGAGTCAATGACTCTAATTCCCATCAGCAAGTTCTTGTGTGCATTGTACTAAAGACCTTAGACACAAAGTGTTGCTCAAGTATTAAGGTATTATAAAGGTCAGAACTTGGTGAGGATTCTCTGTTGGGGGAGAGGTGTGTCAGAGTTAATTGTTCTAATATCTCTAACACTTTTTTTTTATTATAATAACACTTTTTTATTATAATTTCCATATTTTTTCTAGAATATGCTTTTAAGGCCATAAACCAAGGCGGACTTACATCTGTAGCTGTTCGTGGGAAAGACTCTGCAGTAATTGTAACACAGAAGAAAGTACCTGTAAGTCTGTTTTTGAGGGGGTGGACCAGAAGTAGATGAGAAAAAGGTGGGACTGAGCCTCTGCCACATTGATACTATATTTATTAGAATTTACATATATTTCTGTGTGAACTGAATGTTTTATTATCATTCTACTTCTTACAAGTTCTAGCTCTGTTTAGTGCTCAGTGGCACACTTCCTCACCAAGTACTGTAATATTGGTTTTCTCAGAAGTTATTGAAGGGATAAAGCTAAAATATGAAGTTGGTGCTGCTGTACTTTAGCATACATACATTACTCTGGCTTCTAAGTGCCGAGTTGTCTGTAATCAGTTTCCAGACTTCTTCAATTTCTACTCAGAAAATGTTATACCAATAGTATGCAGAACAGATTTTCATCAGTGTTTTGGCACAGTGGTGATGTATTGTTGACAAAGGGGGAAGCCCCTTGTGTTGGAAGGGCAGCATACAATAAGAGTGCAAGTTTGTGTATGTGTGTTCTAAAAGTTTCTTCAGGGGGGAAAGGACTTTGATGTTGGTCATGCTCTAGCTGTCATCATTTTGCAGATACTGCCGTTTTTACTTTCCCTATTCCTATTTCTTCTTTTGCATGCCTATCACAGTAAATAGTGGAGAGAAAGTGGAAAGACAATTGTTAGCTGATACTTTGGAGCTCTTCTGTAGGTACCAGAGCATCCAGAGTCTGTCTTTTTTTTGTACTTGAAGCACAGTGTTTTCTGTTAGATTGTTTCTATTTCCTCTTTAGGACAAGTTACTGGATTCCAACACAGTGACTCATTTATTCAGAATTACTGAAAATATTGGCTGTGTGATGACAGGAATGACAGGTATTTAATTCACTATCTTTAAGTATCTGAAGTGTGACAGATTTTTTTATGTAGTTTGCCAACTTTGCATCACATAAGTAAGTGCACTAGGAGATTTGTTCCACTCAAGTCTGGTTTTGGAGAACTTGTCTAGTTCTGATGTCTGTAATTTAAAGGCAAATTAAAGTTGGGCTTGGAATATGCATTCTCAAGCAATGCTAGGAATAAACACGGTACATGTTCAGTTCAAGTTATTTTCTCTCTGTCTAGCTGACAGCAAATCCCAGGTGCAGAGAGCCCGCTATGAGGCTGCTAACTGGAAGTACAAGTATGGCTATGACATCCCTGTGGATATGCTGTGTAAAAGGATTGCAGATATTTCTCAGGTCTATACACAGAATGCTGAAATGAGACCTCTTGGTTGCTGTAAGTATAGTGTATGAAATTAATCTTTTTCTTGTTGCTTGCAACTTCAAGTGTAAGAAATTCTCACCCATTTTCAAATTGTGCGAGATAACGGATGTAACTGAAGGAGTGAGGAGGGATGAACAGCCAAATGAGAGAGCAGTGCGGAAGTCTTGAATTGGAGACACCATTTTTCCACTGACTCAGCAGTTGAATTGGAGTAAATGATGTAGCCTCTTTAAAATGTACGATTTCACTTAAGGTTTTGGGTCCTAGTCTGTTTGTACCACACAGTGGTGTCTGTGAATGGGAGATGTTCTTTTTACCAGTATCTTGGTAAATATCACTGTTAAAACAGACATATGGAGAGTGCAGTTATGCTTGTGCAGGTTTTGTGGCTTTTTTATCTAAGTAGTATGTATAGGACAAAAATCTGCATAATTTTTGCTCTTAACTGTGAGATAGATATATATATATAGATATATATAGATATATATAGATATATATAGATATATATAGATATATATAGATATATATAGATATATATAGATATATATAGATATATATAGATATATATAGATATATATATAAAAAAATATTGAGAAGTGCTTCAAAATATTTCACTTACAAACATTTCTACACGTCTTGTTTTATAACAGCAAATGCAGCTTAAATAAAAGATGTGTGTAAAGTTGGTTTTTGTAGATATTCCTGGTTTTCTGTGTTCTGAGGTTGGTTCTGACTTGTTTTTTCTCTTGTGTTTGGCTGTAAGTAAATTATAACTGTACTGTTAGGCTGCCTGGGAACTGAGATAAAAACCAATGTTTTCTCAATTACTTTTTCATTAAGCATTCTGTCTGGGGTTCTTTTTGTTTGCTTGTTGTTTAGTTTGGTGTTGTGTTTTTTTCTTTTAAGAAGAATAGTTTCAGAATTGGTGAATCACTTCTCGTAATCATAGTAGGCACTAGCACTTCTCACTAAAGAAGTAACATTCAGGGTTGCACCACAGTTTCCATAACGGGGCAATTTCCCTGTGCTTGTAATGTTCAGGAATGATTGTTTCTTTCTTCCCTTGGCATTTCTCATGCCTTGATGCTACTGGAAAGTGAGGAGTTTTTAAATACATGAATACAAATGTATTTTTCTTAACTTGCCTTAACCTTTGTTGAAAAGGTGATAGGAATTTTTTTTTCCTGTTGTAGCAATAGCTGCTCAGAAGCTTATCAGCTGTAACTACTAGTTAAAAGTTACACAAGTGTAAAGGAAAAATAATTTAAAACCTGACCTGTTTTAGTGGTTTTGGTGTTTTGCAAGTATTGTTTTCAAGTTATTTTTAATATGCATAATGAGACTATATGACTGTAAATCTGGAAGTGTGGGTGAACACAGATGCATTTCAGTGATGTGACCGGTTTGTGTTACGTGAAGTCTATCCAACTTGAAAGCATTTAATCAAGTGGTTCTGATATTTCCACGTTTCATTTCAGATTTTTTTTTTCCTTTTAAGAGATGTAATGTGGTGCTTTTCAGGATTACAGCTGAGAATCTAAAGTTGATCTAATATTTCCATTAGTTTCAACATATTTGTAAGGTTGCTTTCTGGCAAAAGGCATGTGTTAATAGAACTATTGTTTTAAAGTGTCATATAATATACAATATGTGAACTGTGGCTGGGTTAACTTTATATTGGGATTAAACTTTTTTATTTCCTGATTTTGTGGTTCTCTGCACTCTAAGCATGGCAAAAATATTTCTGTGTTTAATGAATAGCCTTCTTTGGGAATGACCAAAATCTAGTTTGCCATAAACTGCCTTGCACACCTGGTAATGAGATGCTGGTGAGAAATGGCAAACTACAGAGAAAGAGGAAATCACAGCTCTAGGTATTGGATTGGTTCCCAAAAATGTACTGCTGTGCATGCATGTTTTTCACGGGAGAGGGGTATCTGTTCTTCAGTTGAATGAAATTGCTAAAGTTGGGGAAAGAAAGAAAGAAATTAATAAATTTTCTCTTCAAGGTATGATTTTGATTGGTATTGATGAAGAACATGGCCCTCAGGTATACAAGTGCGATCCGGCAGGTTACTATTGTGGATTCAAGGCCACAGCTGCAGGAGTTAAACAGACAGAGTCAACCAGTTTTCTTGAAAAGAAAGTAAAGAAGAAATTCGATTGGACATACGAACAAACAGTAGAGGTAGGCCAGCAGAAGGAAAAATACTTGTTAAAGTATTTTTAATGAATGTACTGTATGTAGGCTTGCGATGTAGAGGAACAGGATTAAGTATTTCCTGTTTTCTTACAGTTCTGTATTGCTGCCAGAGCAAGTATAGTTATTCCAGCCAGAAAAATCTTTTGAAAGTATTTTGCAAATGCTTAAATAGTCATCTGATCTGCTTTTTCTCCTTTACATTAACTGAAGCAGAATCTGTAATTGTAGCACTCCCACTGTAGCTGGTGGTTGATTACTACAGTTGATTCTGGGGGTACCAGTACTATTTTCTTTTAGTGGCACTTAAAACAATCCTCATGATAGAAGGCATTTCAAACAGGACAGGGTGGTGCTTGTCTGTCAGTTTAGTAAATATAACACCAGTTGTTATGCCTGTTGTGAAACTGTTGTTCCAGGCCCATTATAAAAATGTATCCTACTTATATAGTATGTGAGTAAAATGTTTCTATGACTAAAATAGGTCAATGAACTTATTTTATAAATCATCCTTACTTTTTCACTTACACAGTATAGAGATCTGTTTAAACAGTCCTCTTCCATGGCCCTTCTCCTCCCAGGACTTGTTCTTCTCTAATAATGTTAACATTTCCTGCATCACAAGATCAGCAGTTGAAATGAGGAGTAATAACCTAAGCAACTGACTCCCCTGTAAGATTAACATAGTGTTAAGATCCCTGTGTGTGCTATGCAGATTAAGACCTTTAACTAAATTACTGCTGAAGTTCACATTACTATGAAAAGTACTATTTAAACAAAGTTCTTAGCGTAAACTGTTAAGTTCTATATGTATACCTTAATAAATGCTGATTTCCTTAATATGCAGTTTCTTTAAAGAGATGATCCTGAGAGGGTTAAATAAACATAAGCGTATTGAAATTGAATGTTTTTGAAATTACCTCCCAGATCCTTTTTTATCCTGGCTAAATATTTTTCTGCTTGATTATACTGTGCATGTCTATTACTTGAGCAGTTGGAGGTAGACGAAACAGTCTTCATATTCTTGTTTTTCATTCATAAAACTTCTATGGTATGGCACAAATACTTAATTGGTAATTAATCTGCCAGTCAAATCCTGGATGTGCTTGTTGTCTTTGTAAAAATGCTGAGATTGAGAATGTAGATCAGATATTCTAAAAGTCAACAGTGATGGGGAGAAGCAAGTCTGTCAAGCAAAACCAAGAATCACGTTTTTGTAATGTTCTTTGCACAGACACACACACTGCCTTTTTTTTTTTTTTAAGTTTGCAGTGCATTAGAGGTAATGCTCCAAGGATAAGAATTTTGTGGTTTGGGGTTTTGGTTTTTTTTTTCAACTTGTTAGTCTTTTGATAAGACACCTATATAGTTTTATGGGATTGTTGCAGAATTAATGTATTATCAACATTTTGAAAATAAACTTTAGAAAAAGCCTTGTCTGGTGTTCTACACTTCCTAACACATTACTGATCAGAATTACATGCCAGCATGTCAGAATAGCTGATTTGATAAGCATTTAACTACATAGCTGTTGTATGGAACTTCTTTTTATGCTCAGTCATCATTTTAGGAATACATCTTTAGCATTATGGTGACCATACTGCAGGGTTAAGTATGAATGAGATTGGAAAGAACACCTTTTAAAACAGGTGATGATCAGAGTGGAAAAAAAAATAAAGCCGTGATGAAATGCAGCTTTTACAAACAGCTGACATAATTTTAATTACCAGAAGAAAAGCCAAAATGGAAGCAAGTGACATGTGCTTTGAGTAATGTTGGACTGTAACGATGTTTGTCTTGTTTGCCACTAATGAAACATCTTCTGTCCTTGGGACCTGGAGTTTTAATCTTTGCATGATAAAAGGTTTTGGTTTTGTTGTAGCTTTTATTTTTGCTATGAAAATGACATGTCCCTTGTTTTTTTTGTAGATTGGGCTTTTTAGGGAGAACACCTGAGAGGAACTGTACTCTGTAACAAGAGAAAACTATTTAAAACTTTTCAGCTGAGGTTTTAAGGCGGAAGGAAATAACTTAAAACTAGAAGGAAGAGTAGTCTTTAATGCTATGTCTATTTAAAAAAAAAAAAAGCCTTAGTGCTTTTTGTTTAATGATAGTTTTTTTCCTTTTTTATTGCTTTCAGACAGCAATAACATGCCTGTCTACTGTACTATCCATTGATTTCAAACCTTCAGAAATAGAAGTTGGTGTAGTTACAGTGGAAAATCCTAAATTCAGGTAAGTGGTGTTGATAAAACTTGGTGTGTTTTTCTGGTTATGTGCAATTAGTTTTCACTTTTTCTATAATGTTAAATCGAGAAAAATACATACATGTCAGAAGCTGAACTTTTGGAGTTGTTGTCTTCTTACTTGTAACTATTTAAAATATGTAGGAGTAAAAGACATTGTTTAAATAAATAACAGTTTTAGAAGATTTGACTTGGTAAGGGATCCAGTAGAGAGAACTGTTGTCTTTTGTTTCTTAAAAGGGTACTGCTTTATGTGATTATTAAAATGTAGTTACATCTGGTCTAGATGATTTTTCATGCTTAGAAGAATAACATTTTTTTTCTACTAGTATCTGGAGTCCATTTCCAAATCATAGTTATGACAACTAATGCAGTACAGTCTGTTTTATATTAAGGAAAATTCTGCAAGTCCCTTAGTTTGATTTAATTCTTTTCTAAATGGGATCTTTAAATGACTGTTGCTCATCTTGTAATTGTAGCATTTTTTTAAACTCTCTGGTATATAGATAATAGATTATGAATTTGTATGATTTAAAATATTCTATTTAAATTTTACAAGAATAAAAGATCCTGGATTTTAAAATCACTGCAGTGATTTGGAATTGGCTGAACTTTTACTTTCTGAGTACATTGCATTCCTGCCTAGCATGAAAGCAAGATGCTGCAATTTCCTCCCTCCCCCATTATTGCCTGACTGCAAGTGCAGCTGCACTGTGTGCAGCTAGGTTACTTGGTCACTCTATCGAGAGAGCACCTGGAAATCTTCCTGCTGAGGGCTATACCTCCCATCAGATACAGTGTACTTGACAGCCTCCTCACAACACAGTATATAGCTGCAGAAGTATGCATGGAATGTGGGAAAATAAGTTTTGGGGCTTTTTTGTTAATGCAAAAGGACTCTTTAGGTGTGTTTTACCTAAAATTGAGGTAAGTCTGGGTTGCTGCTGAGGAGTTCAGTTATTTCTGACTTAGTCTTTCATTGCTTTTTTTTTTTAATTAAAAAAAAGCAAAACCAAAAAAAAACCCAGCTAAGTAGGGAAGAAAAGTCCTCTGCTGCTTTAGTCTAGCTACTTGGTAGGTAGGGATTGGAGAGAGGCTTCAAACCTTTGGGTCCTCTAGGTACAGTCTCTTGAGTGCTTTCTGATGTGTTTAAAGTTGACATGGTGATGGTGGGTGGTTTTGCATTTAGTGGCATGTGTTTAGGATAACAGAAAGACATAGCATTTTTAGAAAGCACACGGGACCTGCATTACCCCTTTTTACTGCTGCTTAAGGATCAAGTGCTAGCTTTCTGCCAAACTTCATTTACCAATCTTACACCCTTTTCAGAAAGGATGGATAACAAGGAAAGGGAGAAGGCTATGAAAACCTGTGTCCCCCTCGGAGTAATCATAATAATTACCGTACCCATTCTGCTCACCAGGTCCCAGCTTGCAAATACATTACTCATGAGGAATTACCTGTTCTTTTTCTACCATTTGTTACTACTTTGCTCTCTAGTGCCTTTGATTCTTCCTTTGTTTTTCAAAAAGAATTGGAATGTCAGCCTGTGGCCCAGGCAGCAGCACTTTAAAGGGCTGAAAGATGCATTGTATAAAACTTACTTGTGTAGATATTAGGTTATAATATTGGAGCTTAAGGGGAAGAATCATTTAAGCTATTTAAGATTTCTTTTTGTTCTTTCAGGATCCTTACAGAAGCAGAGATTGATGTGCACCTTGTAGCTCTGGCAGAGAGAGACTAATTAGCATTCCTGTTTCCATTGTCTGTGCTTCTGCCCAGGATATTTGGTGAAAAGAAAACACTTTAATGGCTTTCAATTATGGATGGAAAACAATGTTCACTATATGATGTATTTTACTCTGTACAAATAAAACAGAGGTTTTTGAAATATTTGGTGTCTCCCTTTAATGTAATTTTTTTAACTCTCAGCTCTATAAAGTTTTCATCAAAATGCTTGATGACTTTGTTTCTGTCATGATTGCTTGCATTTTAGTTGTATTTTAAGAGAAATTTTATACTCTGCATTGTATTTTTCATCTAAGCTAGTTGGCTTCTAGTGTAGAGTTTTATATCAGATTGTGGTATGTGTGGCTTGAGATAACTTGTACATTTACATGCATTCTCTTGCCCTGATGTTGAAGGGCTTATAACATTACTGGCTTAACTGTACTGTTACTGTGGAGAAGTTAAGAAGAAAATAAGATCTTAATATTTGCTCAGATTTGTATGAGGATATAGGACAAAAGTTGAAGCAAAAAACTTGAGCTGCCATTCCCAGTGCATTCCTTTAGACTGATTTATTTGGGGCGCAGGTATTGAATTTAACAGACTTCTATGATTAAACTGCGTTGAAGCTAACATTTATTTAGGGGGACAGATTATATATGCAGTGTACTTTGGGATTTGGCTGTCACCTACCTGGTTTTAAGGCTTTGGGCAGTGCCAGAAACAATGTTGGGGCTGGATAGGGCCCCACAGAAAAAGTCCATTAATAAGAGTGTCTCTAGGAAGCAATTTCCCTTGTTCCTTCAAAGGTTCTGAGTTAGGAGAAAGGAGAAGACTGCAAAAACTTGAGTCAAGGTGAAGGAAAATGCATTCTTGTTTTGCTGCAGTTGAAGGGGTTTCGGCCTCCGCAGCCAAAAGGGAGATGATATGAGGGAGGAGACACTGAGGAGAAAGGGAAGATTACTAGGCATTTTAGCTGTGGGGTAGACATGAGAACTGTCTTGGAAGAATGCCAAGCTGATACAACTTAGCTCCTTACCTTCATTCCTCTGTTGTGCTATTCCTATATTGGCTTTAATTACTCTAAAATTATCTTTGATTTTGTTTTTTTAAACCTTTGGGGAAGGCCTCAAGTCATCAGAAACTGGGGTTGCTTAATTTTTATTTTTTTTTTTTGCTTTGCAGTTAAAGCCCCTTCAATGTGCATTTTTCAAGTTCATTGTAGTAAAAGAGATGCAATTCTGTGTTTGATGGTTTTAATAAAAAATAATGCTAACCTTATGTGATAACTGAGTTGGGGAGATTCAAATGTACTGTGCGTTGTTGACTTTAAAAGGCTTCCTGAATTTCCATTTGTGCCTGCAAATTTCAGCTTCCCTAATGTCAAGTAATGTATGGATGATAAAATGAAGCAACCCTTGATACTGGTTTTGGGTTGGTTATCTGAGAATTCTGTGTGGTTTTGTGCAACAATTGACAGCATGCTAATGGTGTGTTTGGAAAGGTCTGTATTGTTCCAAGTGACAGCTGAGTTTCTGAAAGTTCCTCAGACCTTTTTTCCTAATATTCCAGTTGTAGAACAACCTGGAAATCATAATTTACTCTGTCATAAAATAATCCAGTGATACTTTGTTCTTGGACAGCTTTAATTATGTGTATAAAACTTCACTAATGACTTCTTGAACAAAACAAAAGGAAGGTGACAATCTGGGAGCCATATAAGTAGAGCATATTTGCATAGTATTTAGTATTAAAACTCCCTGCAACACCTTTAATTCTAACTTTTGGAGCTTGTATGTGCTTGTATAACTGAGGTGGTAGTTCTGAGCACAGTGGGGGTGTGTTCATGCCTTAAATTTTGCAATGCAGAGCATCCCATCTTGTGTTCAGAGGTGATGAAATAAGCTGTCTGCGATATATTAACTGGGAATGTTGTCTCTTTTATAAGCAAAGGCAAAATTGCAGCAACTGAAATTCCATTTTTGCTAGTATTTTGTCCTGTAGTGAAAATTCATGGTTCTCTTTTTCATACTAACAATGGGAATTTTTCAGTCAAAGCTTTTTGTTTAAGGCAGATATGCAGATGGAGGTACCTGAGCTAATGGGAAAATCCCATGTATTACATGTGATCACATTCCTCCCACCCTGGAGCAGACAGCACCTGCAACCAAACTGTACCAGCCATGTCTGGTGTTGAGCTGTACCTGGAATCACCTGCACTTACTGAGAAACTAGAGTACCATGATATGATCCTAACACGTTGGTTTGGGTAGAACTTATCAAGAGTGATACCAGACGGGCTCCATACATTTGTGGTTTGTTTTGCCAGTGCCGGTAGATGCAGTTACAGCATGAATGCATGGGTAGTTAAGCAGGAATAGGATGAAGTCGTATTTGCATACTTGACAGAGACTGGCTCTGCACAGCCTTGTAACTGTGTCCATGTGACATTCCTAGTGCTCTTCATTTGTGGTGTAGAGTGGAAGGATTCAAATCGAATTACATGCAGTCAGCTTAGGTAAATCAGTATTTACTGGACTGTGAAAAGCATCTGGATTTCTTATGAGCAGCGCCCCCCTCTGAGGGGACCCCTGAAGCAGTAACGGCATGAATTATAGACACATCACTTAATAGGGAATCTTAACATATATCGTGTGTGGGTCAGCAGGAGCTGTCAGTGTATTCATCTGGGAAAGAAAAGATGTTAAGGCAGGCAGTAATAAACCTCTCTAGGATTTCAGATACTTCTTAAGTGCGACACGTACTGAATCAACATGTAATGCACAAGTCAGACCACACCTTTTCACTGTAAAGCCTGCTGTGATGGCAGTCTAAGCACAGAAAGGTAGATGGGGAGTTCAGGTGGAGTGAGTACATGAAAATATATTACAGTCATTTTAATGACAGGGATTAATATGTTGCACTACCTTCTCTGTCCTATTTCTCACTAAGCCAATGTCCACCTGTACCAAATAAGAAATAGTTTGGTTCAGTGCACATTGTTGGAAGTAACATGAAAGAATTGGATCTGTAGCTTGCTGGCATCTGAAGGAAAGCCTGCTATTTTGAGTTCTGCAAAACAGAGGTCTTTTTGGCTCATGAGATCAAGTTTTTGTGAAGCGTATGCATGACAACATTCATGTTTTCTTCTAGAAAAAACCCTACACTACCAGGGTAATAACGGTAGGGGCATTGCTTTTCATTTTGCAATCGTTGATTTTTTTTTTTTTTTAGATGGGAAGTTCTTAAACTGTCATAGCTTGTTCCAGCCAGTTCTTGCTAGTAACAATTTGTTCTGTTCTCTTATTTTGCTGTAACCCAAACTATTTGGAAACAATGAAAGACATCCTGTCCTTCAGGATCCGTTGGAACAGTGAACTTAAACCTCTCTGCCCAAACTAAAACAAGGATCATCACGTGCTTATTCAAAGCTGCTTAAAATAGTGTCTGGATTTTTTTTTAGCATGATTCTCACATTTTAAAAAAACAAAGAAAACACTTCCTCCTGTCCTTCATACTACATCTGCAGATATAAACTTGAATTTCTTAACTGAGGTTTTTGACAGTCATTTATCAGCAATGTGTGTTGCTGTTCACCAAGGTTTTCTTAGCATAGTAATCTCTTCTGTAGTAGTAGTCTTAGTATGTCACCACCATCTATGAAAATTCTGTGCTGCAGTGTTAAATATGGGAACTGTAATGTACTTGACTAAACCTGCTGAATGAATAGACTCAGCATATCACTAAGTCAAAATCCAGCTAACTGCATTTGGCAGAATTGAGTCATCTAGGAAGAAGTGTGTGCTTCTGCTTTTTCGGTTAATATTTTTCTCCTGGTCCTTTTTGGAACCTGTCAGCTGTAGCTGAGCTTCCTGGTGCTGCAGATGCACTACATGGCCTTGCTGGACAAGTCATTGTGGCTCAGCCAATATATACATTGAACCACAAACCTCTGGAATAAAGTTTCTTAGCTAAGGCTTTAGCAGCATAGTATGCAATGCAGATTAGGATGCACGAGCCAAGCTGTAATTTTTTGCCAGCAGACTGTTTCTCTCCCAGAAAACTGCCTCTTGTGACACCCACAGGCATAGAGAGTTGTGAATATAAGGAATCCCATAAAGGATGAAATACTTTAAACTAGAAAGTAACCCTCTCTCAAGTTAGAGAGTCAAACTTAGATGTGGATGGAGAAACATGGCATGAATGTGCATGGACTGGGATTGCATGATCAGGAATAGGGATGCCTTTCAGTGACATTGGGTATTGCTGTGATTTTTGCAGATTCGCTCGCTCTCCTCCCTCTTTTAATCCCAGCTGTGTCCACCCTCTTCCTTCACCCCTTTAAATTTGTAATGAGCTGTTCTGTATTAAACTGCTGGAAAACATTGTTTTGTTTGGTTTAGTTCTTTGTTGGATTAGTGACCTGAACTGGCTCAAAAATAGATTTAAACTGTAGGATCAGACTGGCTGTAGTGCTGGCGTAAAGGAGGGACAAGGGAAGTGGCACTGCACTGCCTCTGGTTTAAGCCACTGTGGAAACCACAGCCTGTATCGCCAAAGGAACACGAGCATACCTAGCTCATTAACCCCTTGACTGCTCTTTGACTTAAGCTTGTATGATGACACCTGGTCCACCCAAGTGGTATTTGCCTCTGTCAGCAGGTGACACAAGCCTTCATTTGAGCAGCATCGAGACTACTTGTCTGAAGAAGGTTTCTTTGGGGACAGTGCTATTACAGCAGCTCCTTCTCAGTTCCTTGCCACCTATACCCATTCTGTAGCACAGCAATTTCCAGGGCTACCCGGGGAACCTGATTTGGAAACAAATCTATATTTTAAAAAAAAGTAAAATTTTTAAATCCATCCAAAGAAGTAGTATTAACTCACTTTGGACACTGTTTTAACCTTGATCCTGTTCCTGCAATAGTAGTACCAGCACAGGGGGCAGTGCAGGACAGGATCCATAAGCAGGGTCTGGTTAAGCTAGTGGTGCATCTGGTCAGAGCGGCTGTCAAAATCCTCCCTTGTGAGCAAATGTTTTCCTCAGGAAGAGGGGGATATCAGTGTTTTGAATCCGTTGAAGCCTTCTTTCTGGCATGTAACTGGAGGCTGGTATGGCTGGCCAGGCAGGGAATGTCTCTGGGCAGTGCAGCTTTAGGGTGCTTAGGAGGGTAGAACTTCCAACAGGGTGTCAAGAAAGCCAGCAGCAAGTTGGCTGCCAAAGAGGGACAGCTGCCTTGGATTGGGATTTAGCACAAGTGGGGTGGGGAGCATTTCTTTTTTTCCTGTTTCCATCAGTATCCCTTAAACCACTTGTAGTTATGCATACCTTTAGGGTGTCATGAAGAAATTTATTTGCATTGAATGTTAGCCTAGTTTCAATTAACAGTATTTGGAAACACCTGGCTGACAGAAAAAAAAAACATTTCTGACCTAAGGATGTGGTGAACCTTGAAAATAGGCTGCCAGGTTAGCTTAGTTACTCACTGCCCCCGAAGGTTAACACAATGTCCTGTAAGGAGGTTGGAGGCTTGCTGTTGAGGCTGTTAGTGACGGGACAGGAGAAGAAGTAGGATTTTCAATGGTGACTGGGAAGGCTACCTGACTTGCTGCTAGGTAGTGGCAAATTGCCTGAACCTTCAGTCTCCAGTGGATTTCTCAGCCTGTAGCTCCTAGACGCTCTGCCTCGTGGGTGTATGTGCACATGATAATATTGATTGAATACTTAAAAGATCAGGTGATGCTATTCCCTGTTCTTAACTGCAGAAGTTGCCATTACTAACCTCTCTTACCTAGTAACAAACCAAGGAAATAAAGTATAAAATAGTGTAAAAACAGCTTTCTAAGTACAAAAATAGTTATATCCCTTGGGTGACAACAGTACTCACCAGGAAGTAATTTTTTAAACTTTTTTTTCCTATTTTGAGTACTTTGCACTAACACCTACATCTTTCTCACTCCAACGCAGAAAACAGACCTGAGCTCTTGTGTAGGTAGTTCAGTGGGGGACAGCTGCCTAAAGTGCAGTAATGATCCATAAATTCAAAGGCAAGAGTTACAGAGATGGGCTGCAAAATAAGTCTGGAATGGGAAAAAAAAACAAACGCAGATGATGTGAATGTCCTGGCATCCAGGTGAGGGTTTTGATGGTCTGAAAAGGGGCCTAAGGTTGTCCAGAAAAGGAAGATAACAAAAAGAATTAGTGATAAGTAGCATTACAAGTGGCCTATATTAGAGGAATGAAATAGCAAAAGCCTTTCCCCTTCAATTTTAAGAGGGGGATTTAATTATTAATAGAGAAAAAGAAGATTAAATAGAGTTTTCTGCTCTCTAGACCTATCAACAGATGAAAGCACATGCAATGCATTCAGCAGGAGGATGACTGAGAAACTGTTGATGACTACTTTCCATATTTGGAAACGGATGTTACAACTCTTTTTCAAATGCAGATAATAACAAGTATGTGATGCTTTCCCACTTCGGTAGCAAATCAGAACACATACCATCACAATATGTGAACACTTGTGCTTTGTAACAACAATTGGTATGTGTGCAATCCAGCTCTGCCAGGAGCGCGGAGGTTTCAGAAGGGCTGGCAAGGCCAAGGTGTGCTGCAAGAACAGAGCGGCAAAGAGGCTTGTTTCAGCTGCCAGGCTCAGGTTCGTGACATTTGGCTCTTGGGGTGAACAGGCAAGGGCATGGGTCCACAGTGTCTTTACCAGACCCAAGTTGGAAACAGCTGCCTTCAGTCGCTGTGTGGTCCCACACCATCCCTTGTGCCAGCAATGGCATTCATGAGTGCAAGCTGACCCAGTCCAGGGAGTCCACCTGGGCCAGTACTTGTCCCTTCCTCACTGCAGGATTAACTTTTGTCAGGCTCAGCTCACTGGCTCACTCACCCCGCAGTTGCATGAACTCCAGTGTTTGTAAAAGGGAGAGGACAAGATCATGTGGAAACAGGGAGGGTAGGACCCAGTTTAGGCACACCCCTTGACTTGGCTGTGCCACATATTGTGGATTGCCATGGTTATACAGTGTTGGTATTTTAAACCATTTTGAGATGGATAGTTACCTAGGAGAATAAACAATTGCTCTTTGCCAACTTCAGGCACTTTGCTAGCTCATAGCACTCTCCAGCAGTAAAAGTACAGTCCTCCAGATGGTACTTCAGTCCACTCTGCATGTACTACTTATTCATAGCCACACAAAGAGTGTGAAACTCTTTATGCATGTGGGTTTTGTGTAAAACGGATGGTTGAAAGGGCTGGATTTAAGACCTGTGGTTACTGCCTGGAATCTTTCCTGCTGGTGAAGGAAGGGCTGGTGCTCCCTCCCTCTGGTCTGGCCAAATACTGTGGAGCTGCTGAGACAGGTTAGCTGTGCTGGCTAATAAGTTGTTGCCTGCTCTCCCGTAATGTTCTGCCTCTGATTTGCCTTCAGAAGGTCTGTTGAAAATGAATAAAATAAAGCAAAAATCTTAAAGTATGGCTATGGTGAAAGATACACATTTAACACGACTTGAGTATTTGCAATAACTGTGAACAAAATCTGGGTACTTGGTTTTGCACATCTGTTGATTTTTAGAGCTGGGAAAGAAAGCAGCGTTGTCCTCAGTACGCAGGGTCATGTGAGGATAGCTGAACTAGAGAGGAAGCCAGCCCAAGCACCACCGTGCTCCTGTGAGCCTTGTGCCACAGGCTCTGGGAGAGGATTCAGAACAGCGATTAAACATACTTGCAGCAGAACTTGCTTGGCTTGTTTCAGCTGGATCCGTGCTTTAAAATTTTGATTAAAAATATCCTCGTGTGGTGCAGTCTCGCCAATGATAGCAACAGGGTGGATGCGTCCCCACCAGGCTTTGAGCTGCCTGCTAACCCTCTGCAGGCGGTTCCGCAAGGCCGGGTGGTTAGCTAGCTCCCACACAGCCACACTTACACCTCGGGTGCCTGCTACTGCTAACAGTGGGAAATGTTGCCACCCTTCTTTCTTTTCTTAATGATAAGTTATGATTACTTCAACCATTTTTAACATGTTTAGAGAGCGGTCTCTTGCAAACCAACCAACTTCCATGAAATGCTCATGTTTTCAGGTGTCTTTAAAACCCTTATGCCCAGGTCCCAGCCATACTTTTTTTATCTGAGAGATCGGTGTTCGTTTTTTGGAGACAAAAACAACAATTTCTGCAGGAAGTAAGTTATACAATACCAGGATAAGAAAAGTTTGAAATTTGTCAAACTGGTGCTTGTCCTAGTCCTGTCCCCTCCAACTTCCATACACTTAGCAGTTAATTGCTCTTCTAGTAAACTGTAAACAGCAGAAAAATTTCAACGCAATTTTCCCCACACCCAGCCACTCTGAGGCCCACCCTGAAAGAAGCAGTGAAAACCTGTGCTTGTTTTTGTTGGTACCACACCTACAGCACAGGACTCCACCCTGGAGGGAATTCCCACGCTCAGTAATTGCACCACCGCAGCCCATCCAAATGTTCAACAAACCCAGACCAAACTTGATTGCAGATCCTGTAAATAAAGTAGTAATCTATGTGAATGTGCACAGCCTCTTCAGAGTCCTTCCCCCCTCTGAAGATTTTCTTTGCTAGTGCCTTTGAATCTCTGGCAGCTAAGCCAAATGGTATCTGCTCAGTGCAGAGAGGTATCATGGCCTTTGCAGCTGGAGCAGTGTGGTTTTTCTTTTTTTTTTTTTTCTTCTTTTTATAAATAGTGAATAATGGGTTTTCATCTGCTAAGACTAGAGCGGTCTGGTCTATGCCTTTATCTCTTGTGGTCAGATGGGCAGTGACATCTTTCCACCCATGGGCTGTAGGTCAAGACTAATTGTGCTTGAAATACTACAGTGCAGATAATGGCTTCACAGCAAAATTCCCTGCTGGGTTAGTTCCAGATGAGTGTTTAAATTTGGGGGTTGGCCTCTTCAACAAGCTTTGTAGAAAGGCCTGCTAAGACCAAACTAAAAGACAAGAGTCAGAGGGTGTGAGTGGTGAGGCTGTGTGGGGACAGTGCAGCTTATCTGTGCCCTGGCACGTACGCACCCCACCCCACGCTTCCCTCTGTGCCATGGAGCACGACACGCTTGCTTGCACACACACCCCCACCCCCTCGCAGGGACCTGGGATGAGAGGGGACTCCACTATCCCAGCTGCCCTGCAGCATGGTGGGCAGGAGATGCTGGGAAGGACTGGTGAGCACCATGTTTGCTGCTGGTGAGCAGCTGCAGGTGGACAGGGCCTTGATGGAGCTTGTGGGTCAGTCCCACCTTCCTGGGGTCATGCAACAGTCCTAGCCCTGCCAGCAGCCTTTTGTAGTATCAGCAGGTCCACAAGTAAATGAGGCAGGAGGTCGTCTGTGTATTTTGTGTGCATCTTGCAGCTTACCCACCTGGTTTGCATGGGCCTGCCAGGTGATTGCTGTGGGCTGCCTGAGATGGGGAAACTGCCACAGCTTCAACTGGGATCTGAATTACTGGCTCAGCAAGGAGAAGTATAGGTGCCAAAACCCCCTCCTGGTTTCCCTGTTCCCAGACTTCTCCTCCATTCCAAAGTACCCCTGTATAAGACAGTGTTGCTGTCTGGGAAACCCCTGTCTTGCACAGTTTCCTTCCTCTTTTCTTCTTCCTAAAACACAGTGGCTTTGTCATTACACAACGACACAGTGAGCAAGGAAACGAGAGAGCCAGAGTGAGGACTGGGTGCTGCTCCATTCATGACCGTCTCTGCAGATTCACCTCCCCCAGAGACCCTTCTGGAATGAGAATGAGGGAGGGAATCCTCCTTTCATCTGCAACCATTTTGTCAGGAGAATAGACAGTGCCTCCAGGCATAGGCAGCTTTTAAAAGCCACAAACTTTCTAACTTTTTTTGGCCAAAATGTTCCTGATTTTAAACAGCTAAGGAGCAAGGGAAAACAGACTCTGTATTCAAATGAAGAAGAGGTTCTGTACAACCAGCACTAACAGAGTTTTTAACTTTAGTAGAAATATATTTTTCACAAAGAGGAAAGTCCTTTCAAATTCCTCAAGCTTGGTGAGCTCCAACATCTGGAGAATTAGGAGCTATGAACACATTGGACTGCAAACCTTGATTCTCCTCCCCTTGCTATCAGTGGGATACGGACCAGGCATTATCATGGATTCTGTGAAATAGTTAACCCGGGTGAACTGCATTTGCTCCTCTTCTGGAGGTCGGGGATTATTTACTGGCTGCTGAAGGGAAGCTGGTTTAGCCACAGTGCCGATTACCTTCCTCTAGAAATCCCCCTGAGGAGAAGCTGAGTAAGCTGAACCAGTGGATGCTGAGGCCAGAACAATGCTTTCCTCCTAAAGCAGCTGTTGCCACGTACAGACCAAGCAGAAGGGGGAAAAAAAAAAAAAAAAAAAAAGGGGAAAAAGGGGGGGTGCTGTCACCATGTAGGTCTCTTGCTGTGTTCAGCTGCAAGGCAAAACTGGATGAAAATATGGGAGGAATGTGCCTTTTTTTTACATAAGGGCTGCAGCATGTTCATCCCGCAGTTCCTGGGGGCATGGTGTTCGTCCTTTTTTCCTAATTAACGGATCTGACTTTTAGATGTGTGTGTTTTCCTCCTCAGTCCTGCAGGCTTGCTGGAAACATCCCCAAGCATTTCTTCATCTGGACAAATGATCAGCAGCAGTAGGGGAGACCTCAAGTGATGCTTGGATTAGGGGATCCATGCTGGTGAACCAAAATTTACATTCCTGCAGTGCTTCAGAGCAGCAGAGTTAAATAGGACTGGGACAGGAAGTACAACGGGTTGTCACTGACCTTCTGATCAGCGTGTGGCCCTCTGAGTCTGTACACTCAGTGGAAATCAGGCCCTGACAGTGTTTTCCACTTGAATCACTATGAAAGTAGGTGAGAAGAACCCTAGGGAAATTGGTATTAACCAGAAAATGGCATAAGACACGTTATGTGCCTTATTGTGCTGTCCAGGATTTTCCCACCACCCGCCTGGGGACACCTTGGCACAGTGAGCCACGGCAGCATCACCACCCCGGCCAGGTGGCTTGATCCTGGCTTGAGCCTGAGAGTGGTGGAGGACACTGCCTATGTTAGGGAAGTGAGAAATGCCTTAGTAAGACCCATCAGGTGTGCGCTGTGTTTGCTTTGGTCTGGGTGATTCCCCGGAAAACCACAGTGAGGCCAAATGGGTGGCTCGGCACCAGCGCTGGCACAGCTCCACTGCCGCAGCCTTCCACAGGAGCCACAACAGCAGCCTCTCCCCCAGCTCCTGCAGCAGTCAGGCACCCCTAAAGGAAGAGAAGAGTGTGAGGACAGAAAGAGGATCTGCCTGGCTGCTCCTGAGCCCACCAGAGAGCTCTGCCTTCTCCCCAGCATGTCCCATCAGGGACTCTCCCTGGGGGGCATGGAAAAGTGTCTTCCTTCCAAACCCCAAACCAGGAGTTCATCTTTGCAAGTTACCACAGGAAACACTCTGCTTTCTGAGCAAAAACGCTAAAAAGAGGCATCTGCATGGCACACCCCTTTGCACTGAAATCCAGTACATCCAGCTAGAAATTGCATTGGCTTGATCCAAGGGTAATTTTACTTTGAGGACAGCAATTTCGGGCAATGTCTTCATCTGTATCTCTCTGCCCTAATCTGCTTCAGTTGCCTGACAATCACCTTCTCCCATTGCTCGAAGTTTTGGCAAGTTTCTGTGTTTCTGCCCCCAACCCTGGCCCTCACTGAGTTTTCCTGGGTTCTTACAGATGTGGGTAACATCATATAGTTACCATCCAAACCAGGGTTTAGTCTGGCTGCCTCGAGGCAATTCCACGCTACCATCTACTTTTTGCTCCTCCAAAGTGGGATCCTCTCCCAGGTTTGGATCTTTCCTTTCACAGCTCTTCTGCAGTGCCTGTGCTCAGTGTACCACATTACTGGTTACAGTGACTTCAAGGCAAACCCACCCTGTAGCTCTCTACCTTCTAAGGAAATGGAAGAAAGAAGGGCACTGACAGCTCAGCTATGACATAAAGCATCCATGAAGTAGAGAAGAAAGATCAGTTCAAACACATGCCTTGCTGGCTTAGCTAATTAGAGTGGAAGTGACAAAACCATCCTTGATGAGTGGCAGCAGGTCATGAGAGCTGAGTCACCAAGACACCTATCTGTCAGCAGGTGATTTGGGAAATGTCAGACATCTCTCAGAGGACCCGCACATGTGATGGCACGTGCTGCTCACATCGCAGATGTTCAAAGTGATCAGATTTAACTGAGCGTGTTACTGAGGTGGTGGAGGGTGGCCGACACACCATGATTAATGCAAGAAGCAAAGGGAGTCCTGCATGTAGCACAGTACAGATACTTCTACTTTCAGCACTGGTTTTGTTTATATAGCCTGGGTGTAGGCAGGAACCCCACCAAAACAAGTTTGCAAAAGGAACATTTCATTTGTGGAAGGAACCTGGAATTTCCCAAGGTGAGAGCAGCGGGTTTAACTGTGTTTCCATCGAGCACCTGGCAACATTTCCAGTGCCCCACCTCATTCTCCCCAGCCTCCTTGCCAGCTGAGAAGGGCTCCAGTTCCCCTGGCTGACAGCCAGCCCTGGAGCTTGGCGCCCATCTTCCTGGTGCCAGACCTGTTTTCAAGGTGAGCCCTTATATGTGAGCAGATGCAATACGTGTGTACCAGAACAGGTCTGCTGCTCATCTCCTCTCCTGCCTGATGCACAGTGGCCTGGGGGGATGTGGGGGCAGGAGATTGATGCTGCCAGGCACCATGGTGAAGCACTGAGAGCCAGCAGACTCTTCTCCTAATTTTCTCTGTTTCAGTAGGGCAGACAGTCATGCAAGTTGCCATTTTGCCTGGCAGTTTCTCATGGCAGCCCCATCTCCCAGCATGTCCAACATTCATTTCCCTGGTGTCCTCCTGGCATTAGCTGCTCCCTTGAGGGGGACCCTTTCCTACCTTCAACCCGTTCTGTGCTCCCAGGTCTTTGCAGGCAGTTCTACCGGCTTCTCCTGCTCATTCCCATGATAAGCCTTCAGGGCCCTCTCTGCCTTTTTATACAGAAAGTGCATAAGCTTCACCTCTCCATTCCTCTGGGCTCAGTGAAAGACTTTTTGTCTGCTGCTAGGAAGGAATGCTGCTGCTGCCCACCCTGGTAATTTGGTGGATTTCTAGGAGGGGTTTCCAGCATGTGTTGGGCCACAAGGACTTTTCTTGCTCAGAACCCAGCTCTGGAAGATGTTTTCAGTCTCCCTGCTCTCACCTACCCTTCACCTGGAGATTGCTCCCCCTCAGATGGCTGGTGGAGTAATTAAAGTGCAGTTCCCTGTGTTTGCTTTGGGCAAAACTATATAGGTTAATTCAACCTCATCTAAGGCACCCTGGCTGGTTCTGTCTAAACTGAACTAAGGGAAAGCTCATGCAATCCTCTGTCAGCCATGATGCAGGTGCTGTGGTGGCCAGGCAGACCAGGGTCATCAGCTCTTTCACCAGCAAAACTGGGGCTGAAGCAAAACCAAACCCTGTCCTAGTGTTGCACTACTCCATGAGGGGCCAAAACCAACAAACCATCCCTGTGCTAAATGGAGCTGCTAGTCAGCTGGAAACACTGAGCACAAGTTCTACCTGAAGATCTGCCTCTCTTAACACCCAGACTCTTGACTCAGCTGGGGCTGGCTGTTTCCTAGGGTCTGGTGTGAACACTGCTGCCCTTTCACAGCCTTTCTCTTTTCCTCCTGAAATATGTGTAGCAGTCTCCCAGGTGAGCATAATAAAGCTAGGGCACCCACTGGAGAAATAGGTTTCTTTCCCCTCAGCCCAAGTGCAGCCAGGCATATCTCCATAGAAGATAAGCCCTAGCCCATGGGCAGGAGAGAGAACAAGAAGAGGGGACACGCTATTTCATCTCCTTCCCTAATGCCAGGGATTCAGGGCAGTGTCAGGAGCAGAGTGTGCAAGAGTAAGATTGCTCAGCCAGGAGGAAGTTCTAGCAGTCCTTCCTCCCAGGAGGGTGCCTGTGATGCCCACTGAAGGGTCCTTGGGTGAGACATGCACCCATGCAGACCCCTGGCTGCTCGGGGACTTCCAAGGCAAGCAGAGAGAAGCCACTAGTGAGTCGTACACATTGCAGGATGTAGGAAGCTGCTGAGCACAGGCTTTCCAGATGGCAGGTTTGTACACAGGCTCTCACAGCCTACAAGCATCCTGATTTAGGGTCTTAAATCTATTCTGGGATCCATGCCCAAGTGCTAATTTCCACTATGCTACTGGAGAACAAGTATTTTTTCCTGAAGCTGGGATGTAATAGCTTTTGTATTTCTGTGGCCCTTCAGATTACCCTTCCATAGGCCTTGCAGCACCAGCTCCAGATGGGATTGGATTATACTGCTCTTAATTCTCCTGCTGCTAGGTGGCTAGGATAGTCACCGACATGGGCAGAAGCATCTTCCTGCACAGGTCTGCACTACTAGTTGCCTAGGAGCCCAAAGTGATGGCGAGGTTATACCCCAGTGTTTCCAGCATTGGTCATGTCTGAAGACAACACACCAGACTGGAAAGACCTCTGGGTTGGTGATTGTTGTGGCCTTATTAAGTGTCAAACTCAGCCTGTTGCTCAACAAGCTGTTTTCTTCATGTAACCCAGTGTCTCTGACACAGCTTGAAATAGCCTGGCTAGCAAATAAATTGCAGTGCGGCAAGCAACATGAGCAGCACCCTCAGTGGCTCCGCATGCGCCCAAGGCTGATCATCCCCAGCATAAATTATGGGTTTGCTCAACTCTGGGGATGAGGCCTCTGTTTTGCAGTATAAGAAAACATGAGCTCAGATTGCCCCAAGCACAGCTTTGATTCTTACGTTGCGCAAGTGCTCAGCAAGCGCGTGCAGCTACTGCAGCGTGCCTGCCAGAGAAATGTGCTGGGGCCAACAAAGAGGAGCAACCTTGGAAGCTGTAAAGATGTTCTGGATGCTGAGGATGTTATTGCAAAATTGCCTGCCGGGGGCTTCCCTGCTCACGTAACTTCTGACACCACCTTCCTGCAGAGTTGTCTCTGGTGGCCCATAGAGGTTGCCAGCTCCTGCATCAAGGCTTCTAGGAACAGACTTGTTTATCCCCTTCAAACTGCTAAATCTAACCAAACAAAACACGAGTTCAGTGAGCTGAGAAACCTACTTTGCAACTGGAGCTTGTGTGACCAGAGCGCTGGCTGTCACAGAAGCCAGGACTGACCAAAGCCAGGACTGACCATGGCTGGCAGCTCCAGGGTGGCAGTATAGTGGGAGAAAGAGGAAGAGCAAAGCAAACCCTGGAAGCTCTCTCTCCTTGTAGGTAGCTCAGGAGCCTGGGTGGGTGCCTGTCTCCAAGCACTGGCATTACTACGTGGCTGGAACGTGTCCCTGCAGGCATCCTGCCAAGAGCTGGAACTAGCCTGATGGCCTGCGGTTCGGGGAGGTGACTTTATTAGGGTGATAGAAAGGTTTGGGGGCAGGGGGGATTCCCTGCTTTACACGTCATTTGAGTTGCGATGGCTGCAGACTCATGGCAACAGAAAAGCAAGCTGTACCAAAACTAATTACAACCTACTCCATGCGCAGGCCTGGCTGCTGAATTAGTGGCTGGTTTCTGTCCAGACTAGGGCTCAGATCAGCCAGGAATGCTAACAGTCTGCCGGCACGTGTGCGTGGGCAAGTGGAAGGGGCCAATGGGGCAGTGCACAGCTCCATCTTTGGCCAGCGATTATCTGCAGCCTCCCTGGACATGCTCACTTTTCAGGCTTGGAAATACTGTCAGTGCTTAGGCAGAGGACTTTGGCTGGCTGACATCAAGCAACCCCAGCAATACAGCAGCTGTGACCAGTCATCGGAGTGTTTGGAAATCCTGGAGTCTCGATTGCACAAGTGCAGCTGAAGTGCTCTGGCTGTACTGCGTAGATTGTCACTTGTGTGCCAGAGATCCCACATGCGCAACCTGCTGAGCTTACCACATGCACGCAGCTTCTCTCAGCACAGGCACCTTTCTTTCAGGCCAGGAAACCCCAAACAGAAATAGGGCAACCCCTGCCTACCCGAGCAGCTTGCTGGGATTTCTCCCTAGCAATGCACTGGGGTTTTTTTGCAGCAAATCATGACCCAGCTTGCTTGCACCCAGTTGCATGCTTTTCCTTGGTGCAGAGCCCAAGGCTCCTGGCCGGACCCAGCCCTTCTGGCCAGCTAGCAGAGGCAGGCCCTGCAGCGTGCCCGGCTGCCAGCTGCAGAGGCAAGGGCTACAGCTCCTGGTTGCTTTGGCGAGGAGCCCCGGCTGACACGCTGGGCTGCCTGCTCCAGAAGATCTTATTGTTTACTTGGGCAGGAGCAGGCTGAAGCAATGATAGCGCGGAGTTTGCCTCCAGGCTCTTCTGCTGAGCGTTGCCTAAGCCTTTCTCAAAGCATGTCTAGATTAAAAAATGCTGGATTCTTCTAGCAAGATATCTATTCCTCTCCTGAGGGGCTGCACCCCTGGGGTGTTGTGGTTATGCATTTTCCAGTAGAAGAGAGAGGTAAAATATTCCAGCTGTTTCCCTCTGCTCTCTCCTTGTATTCAGAGAGGGTTTCTGCTACCCAGCATTACAGGTGAGTGAGCAGGCCTCTCTCACTTACCCCGCTACAGGAAAGGGCCAGTCTGCAGAGCCCCATGCTATCCAAGGTGTGCTTCTTTCTGTGTGCCTCAGATAAGGGGGATGAAAGGAGAGGCCGCAGAGGCCACAGAGAGCACTTCTCCAGCACAGCTCTGCCATGTCCTCGGATCCTGATTCACCTCCTCCTCCTTGCTGTGCTGGCCAGCCTGAGGCTGAAGGTCACCTCTGGCCCTGGCATTCCCCTTTGCTGGCGTAGGGAGCTCCTTGCTCCCTGTGCTGGGCACTGGACATGCTCAGTGGACTCCAGCAGGCAGGCAGACTTGTAAAAGCGAGGCAATGAATGCCTATCATTGCCACACTTACGCCTTTTCAAGGAACTGGTCTTTTATCTCCCAGCAAGACATCCCACTGCCCTGATGCATCTGTACACACAGAAGAGTCCTCTGTAAGCAGGAACTGGATTGTTTGGAAAACATCCTGCAATTCATTCTACCAGCCAGTCCTAGAAAACAGCTCTGTGTGGCTCTGCATTTGCTGAGATGTGTTAAACAAATCTCCAAGGAGTAGCCTGAAAGAGAGGTGGGCTTTCTCAGTAGATACAGCTAAGTGCAGGGAAGGACCATGCAACAGGGACCCAAGATGGGAAGGAAACAGGAAGACCTGTAACTGCTTTATGCGTTTTACTCTCAGAGCAGCAGTTGTCTATTTCCCTTAAAAGAAAGAAAAGGCAAAGATGATTCATGTCCCATTCCCCAGTTCAGCCTTGAAGCAGTGTTAGTGTGACTAAGGTCCTCGCTGCATCATTTCTGTCTCCATCTGATGCTGAGAAGGTGGTAGCAGGGCAGGCTGTGATTAAGTGGAATTTCTCAGTGTTGAAAGATGTTTGAGAATGGTCCCGGTGATTAATAAAATGACTTGAGGGGCCATAGGAAAATCTGATCCTATAAATTTTTTTCTGAAGAGCACAAACCTTTTGAAAGTCCCATGTGTGAAAGCTTAGAGAACGGCATTTGCATAGAGTGCCTCTGCCAGAAGGGTTGAGCAAAGGTGAAACCCTCTGGCACCGCAGGGCCCCCACCCAGCAAGGAATCATCCTGAATTTCCATGTAGCTCTGGTTACTGAAGTCCACAGCCTTTTACCTTACCTTACTGCACACTGCTGATGGAAACCTGCTAATTTAGTAGAGCCTAAAGCACCCAAGGGAGGCCTGGTGCACAGGTGACATCTTGGCTGACATCAAAGTGGGTACATTTGCAGCTGGAAGCACCAACTGCTTTAACACTGTAGGTGCTGGTTTTACCAGTTCATATTCCTTGTGGTTGCACAGAGGAGGGGACTGCAAGCACATACTCTCCAGGGAGCTCCACAAACACCTATTTAAAATCAGTCCCTGCCCTGGGGAGCTTACAGCCCAAAGCCCGGTCAGAGATGCTCTGGGCCACAAGCCTGGTGCGGGCTGTGACTCCATGTCCTAAAGCAGCATTTTGCATCTGCTGGTTTGCAGTGCCCTAAGGTGTGTGTGTGTAGCCTGCCCGGGTGAGGAGCAGCAGAGCTGCACAGGGTGGCAGCGGCTTTGACCGTGACACATACAGTGAGCACCAGAGATGGAGCCAGCCCCAGCCTTTGTCAGCCTGTGCCCCCGCTGTTACCAGAAGGTGCTTTTAAGGAGAGGTGATATTTTACTTTCTCATTGTCCTAGGTGCTTTTTAAGGAACAGGCTGAGCCACTGACATTGTGTACCTCAGTTTTCCCCACTGGGGACTTTGCAGCATTTGTACTACAAATATTTTGAGAGGCTAATACCACTATCAGTCAGACTCCCTGCTGTTATTGCAATTCCTAATTTAAATTGTTGGCTGTTTGCTAGTAAAAACATCTCCTTCCCTCTCCCTCATTCCTTTGGTATTGATCAGCCTGTTCTGTTCTGGCTTCTTGCAGGGAGGTTTTCTCCCGGGACATCTGCAGCCCTAGTTGGCAGATGCTGGAAGCACACAGCTCTCATGAAGGGCCCTCCTGGGGACTCTTGAAATCGTGCCAGCAGCATAGCTGACATTGCACATGAGATCTGTGAGGTACTGTGCAGGGACAGGGCCCAACAGGGTGCCAGTCAGCAAAAGGGAGATGCTCTGGGTTTATGCAGGAGCAAGTTCATTAGGTGTATGATTACAGCTGTGCAAGAAATAATTCAGTTGCCAGCAGTAAGAGGGAGAGAGACACTGATGTAGCTGCCACAATACATGAGGAGAATCATCCTGTCTGCAGCTTGTACCGCATGCATACAGTTCAAATAATTTCCTTTTTCTTCTACATTTCTTGTAATGCCAAAGGCAGCTGTGCGTGACGAGCTCTCACTTTTAAGAGCAGATCTTCAGTACATAGTTCAATCATGTCTGAATAGGAGCCAAAAAAAACCCAACTGATGTTGATGGGATAAAGGGACTTACTTCCCAGCCAGGAGAGAAGTCAGTCATTGCAGCAAGATCCATGTCAATCATAAGTCACAATCACACAGCTCCCTTATCCCTGTGCTCAGGGACTGAAGAGCTGAGCAGGTTCCCTCCTGAGGCCGTAATGCCTTGCAGATATTTGCATTTACCATCACTGCTGCTTTTTCTCACCACTGCTTCATAAAAAAGGTAAAACGAAATCCTATGCAAAGCAGCTCAGTCACTCTGCGTCAGCTTGCACTTTCCTTTCTGAAGAGCTCCTGGAGGCTCAGTTCACAGGTTGTAGGTTACTGTTGCTTCAGTGGAGGTTGAAAGCACATGGGGCCTCTCTGCTTTAACCCTTTAAAAGGTGATATTTGCAGTACTTGCTCTCATTTTGAAGCTTGCTTTCTCCTGGTTGTGACTGTTTACATCCACTGCTGGGGAGTCCTGAACTCTGGATTTCCACTCCCCGGCAGCAGACCGTTGAGGTTAAGCAGGACCAGGCTCTTCATGCTTCACTGATCTCACACATCTTGTCTTTGACTTCCTCCTGTGGTTTGCTGAAGCAGGTCTCTGACAGCTAACAGGATAGGGCTTGGTGTGCCAGGCACTGGAGTGCGGCAGGGACAGGGACACCTCCTGCTCCAACCATGGGCTCTGATGTCAGGAGCACTTGTGCCTGATGGCCAGCCCTAGATGGGGACCGAGCTGCCACCAGGAGCAAACAGCATCCATTTTGCATGTGTCACAGCACTGCTCTTTGGGCTAAGTGATGATGAAACATGTTAAGAAATTCTGCCCTATCATTCGGGTACACTTGCTTTTCAATTCACCCTTAAAAGCCCCCTTTGCAATGGGGCCCAGCAGTGCTGTATTGTTACCTCTGTGCTGTGCCAGCCTGGAGCAAAAGCTCTTGGTCTCCCTGCAGTGCCAGTGGGCAGACGTGGGGAAAGGGACACCGAGGGACAGGATCACTTGTGCACCGCAGCAGGATTTGCACCAACACACCACAGCTCAGGTGGGAGGCTTGCCACTGCCCAAAGGAAGGCAAATGATTTATTTGCTATCCTCAGAGACAGGACTCAGATGCTCTTGGGATTGGAGATGAAGATGATATTTCATGTGCCATTAAGCAAAATGATTGATAGGACTACATGGAGCTGTCTTTATCCTGTGCTTACCAGAAATACGCAGTTTCTATTGACACCGTTCAAGGGCCCAGCTGTAAACTCAGTGAAGCGGAATGGCTGCAGAGATAACATTTTCCTTATGGTGATGTTGAGAAGCCATGTGTGGTGGCATTTCATGACGAATGTGCTTACAATGCAACGGACTTGCCTTCAGGAAGAGGACACACCGAGCTGTGTTTGCGTTATTGCTGAATGAAAGCATCTGAGTGGGAAACACCTAACACTCCCTGGGTCATGTGTGTTGGCTTCACACCTTGGGTTGAATCAGTCTCCAGACACGGTCTAACTCATGGGCAAAATGTCCAGCAGCACAACACTTGCTGGTGTCAGAATCAGCATCAGTTTACCTACCAGAAGCAGTACACTTGCCACAGATGGATTTGCAGCCCCAAAACTTTCAGCACAAGAGTGCCCTCAGGATCAATTTTGAAAATACCACCTCCGATGAACTGAGTTTTCTTCTTGGTATTTTAGAGAAGCCAAAAGATGGAGTCAATGGGTAGAGGGAATAGGAGGTACACGTATGAGGGGGGTGGGTGCTGTGACAGTGAGAGGCAGCCAAGCAGACCTGATAGAAGGCTGCTAGCTGTAAGGCTAACTGAAGACTTGCCCCTATGCAAGCACGAGGAGTTTAATAGCCATTATATTGATGCCAATTGGATGCAAATCTGGGGGTTGGCTTTTCAGAGACAACACAGTAAGCCCCAGATGGGAGGTATACCCAGTCCACATGACTAAGGAAAAGAGCGGGAGAGGAAATTCTGCTATGTTGCAACCGCAAAAGCTTAGGAGAAGTTTTTCAGGTGAGTGAGAAAGCAAACACCTGAAGTTTCCAATGAGTAAGAAAAAATGAAATAAATTCTTGTTTCCTGAGTCAACAGAAGTAATTTGTTTCAGTTATAAAGTTCTCAATATGATTTTAATCATACCAATTTTTTTAAACAATACATTGTTTCTAGCTGAAACAGAGCAGAGCAATACATTTCCTTTGAAAACCAGAACATTTTGCATTATTCCACTTGTTCTTAAACTCAAATCAGAAAATTTAGAGCTATTAGCACTCATTCCCAGAATGCTGGGCTCACACCTTCTGCACACACTTCTGCACAGTTTTTTGTGAGAAATGTCTGTGGTCATTCTTGTGGCACGGAGCTGCAATGTGCTCTACCGAGACGCTCTTCTCTAATTTGGGCAGTGCATAGATGCAGCTTGTTCCTCTTGTCTTCTGCCCCTCAGCACAGCTGTTTTAAGGAAGAGGCTTCCCAAAGCACCATGCCTGGGAAGATTTGGTCATGCCACCGTGTGCCTGGAACTGTTCATGGGGAAAGCCAGCTTCCAAGTAACCTGCGCCATTTCCTTTTCCCGCTTTGCCCGGACTTCTTTGAAAAAGGAAACGAAGAGTTATCATTTCCTTACTCTGCAAGTCCCTCAGATACAGAGAGGCTCACAGAGGGAAGTGGGTGATCAGATTACCTTAGGAGTCAGCTGCATGGAGAAGGAAAACTGGAGTTGCATGCCATCACCCAGGGGCAGAAGGCAATCCTGGCCAGAAGTCTCAGCCTTTCCAGGACCTGCTCACCTCCCTTCCCCTGGGACAGAGCCAGAGGGGAGGATGCCGTGGGGGAAGCTTAAGCATTTCTGTGTGAAAAGTGCTACCTGGGGTGTGAAGGGGATGAGACCACCACGGGAGTGGACCTGGGGGACCTGCTGGACCTATGTCTGCTGCCAGTGGTGTCTCACCTAGCTTTTGCACCCCAGTGGCGCTGCTGCCATTTTCCCCTCTGCCGCCTTGCCATTTCACAGTCGCTGAACATGCCTTCATGTTGTTTGATTGCCTCTTTAAACCCGGCTGACCGCAGGCAAAGCCTGCCAGCCTCCCACACTGCTGCCTAATTCTTTCAGTTTCCACAGGTTTGAGCTCTGCCCTGTGACAGTGATTGTCAAGGCAGGAGACATGTCAGTTTGCGAGCTTTCCCTTGCACCGTGGGGTAGTCCAGCATCTCGGCACCACGCGTTTTGGCTGGCTGCTGCTGGGGGTCGGGCTTGCAAGGATGGGATCATGGAGAGGTCTGGGGCAGATGGACGGACAGACGATGTGGGATGTTTTAGGACATCTCAGGAAATTTCATAGGCTGTTTGAGAGGAGGTGGAGGTCAGGTGTGCTCAGGGGTGAGTGGGTGGTGTGAATCCCCCTCCTCCAGAGGGTTTTCCCCAAGCCACCCTCTGCACAGCCCAGGATAAGGAGCCTCAATGCAGCTTGTTTGTTTATTTGCTGGGACAAAATGTCTCAGAGAAGCTGCTGCCAGAAGTCTTTTAGATGAAAACCAGAAGCATCAGCCTTGACGCATGCCAGAATGGAAACCCATCCTATTAGACAAAAACAAAAGAGGGTGGTTTCATTTTGCGTGCTGCACAGGCCAGGCAGCCATCCTTACTGACTCTCAGTCCTTCTCAGCTCAGCACGCACACAGAGCTTTGAGTGAGACATGGCATGTCCTTTTCCCATGCAGAGCAGGAAAACACCATGTGCGTCCTTCCACACTGCATGAGTAAACACCATGGGCTCTCCTTTACCACCGGCCAGTGCTCCTCCGCGGGGGCTGCGTCTCGCTCAGTGCCTGGGCACTCCCCAGCACAAACAAGGAGAGTTGCTGAAGCGGAGCAGCAGCACTCACAAACATCTTCTGCAGAGCCTTGGGAAACTCCCTCCTCCGAGCTACTGAAATCCAGGGGTAATAATTAACTGAGTTAAATGTTGCACTGTAATTGCAGCTGTGTGCCCTTCATGGAGTGCAAGTGTGTTAAATATATTTGCATTTTAAGGCTCTTTTGCAGCACTTTGCACGAATTTGCTCATTTTTTGCTTTCAGATGGAGGGATGAAGAGTTTCCCTTGAAAGATGTGCAGGAAAATGAATCTGAATTAGCTAAAAGTGGGAATGAGAAAAGGATTTAAATTTAAGGGGTGCAGGCCTGTTCCTTTGGTGGGCAGGCGGGAGGCTGTACCCCTGCTGCTGGAGGAGCAATGGAGCCTGGTGCCATGGCTCATGGCTGCTGTAAAGAGGTAAAACTGCAGAAAGGAATGAGTGGGGAAAACCCCAGCTCTCTTCTGACAGGGACTGGAAAGTCCTGTTTGGAAAACTGGACAAGGAGATGGTCCTGGGAAAATCTGAGCATTGGAGCAAGGAGAGAGAGGGCAGTCAAACCTCCTAGGTGTTGGGGGGAGCTTCTGTTTCAAGCCCTGTGGGCTTCAGTTTCTTACATTATGGCCTGATAAATGTGTCAGCGGTTAAAGGGAGCCTTTTGGCACTGATTTTAACACTTCAGATTGCTGTCTGAATGGAGGTGAGAGGTGCCAGAACTGTGACATGCACTTGCTGGTGCTGTCCTGGCTGGTGTGAGGCGACAGGACTTTCCTGCTCCCTCGTCCCCCAGGGTCCTGTGCATCTCTCACTCTCCAGCAAAATGCTGCTGCTGCTGAAAGCATGGCAATGCTGGAAAATCCCATTCTCCACCCCCCTGAAGTGAGGGTGGGCTTCCATCCAGGGCTTTTGTCCCTGCCATCCCTGCACTCCATTCTGCAATTCTTTCTGCAATTCTTTATTTTAGGAACAACCAGATGCTTAATTATTTCCACATCTCAGTTTCTGCAGAAAAATTATCTGTGCTGGGCCCCTCCCTGGCCCAGTGTCCACCACCACTGAAGATTTTCCATTAAAATAGGTCCAAATTATACTTGTCCTTCTCCACAGTGTCTTTCCTCAGGTTTTGTTGCTGGTTCCATCTTTTCCTTTCCTCACTCAACCATCTTGCTCATACAAATCTGAACTGAAGCTGCGTAGCAAAGACAGCAGCAGTGGGGCTGCCACTTTTGGGGATAGATGAAGGGACGTGGTGGCCTCTGCCTTCTGGTGCATCAAGTCCTGCTGGGGCAGGCAGGTTAGATGTGTCCACAAGCTGGATGTAGGGTACATGCTTGGTAAACACTGTCTGTTGGCCCCTGTGTGGCCCTATAGTCCTTCTTGTTGTGTAAAATGCTAAGTAGTCAATAGGGAGCCCCTTTGTAACATTAAAAGACGGAAGAATGATGAGGACAGCAAGAGTTAAGGCCTCCAAGTTAGGACTGTGGCCCCTCATAATGTCCAAGCCCATCAGCAGGCAGATGGGCAGGCAGCTCCTGGGGCTGCCCATGTCACCTCTCCCTGCTGAGGTAGCTGAGACACCCACACCTATGCATCAAACAGCCTACACAGCCCAAGCTGCGTGAGAGGAACATGCTGCACCATCACCTGAGAGCAGCAGAGCGTGGTGAAAGGTTTTTGCTCACAACTGTAAAGGTCAGACTGGCACTGGAGCCAGTGGGAGGGTGCAGCCTCTCCGGGCATGTCCCTAGGTGCAGGGTTGCCTTTAGCCCTTGCTTTTGACACTTCCCAAAGCTACAGTGAATGGAAGAGAAGGGTTCCAAATTTACCGTGTGAAAATCAGGCCCTGGGGTCCGTTCTGCGCCATTTCCGCCCTGGCAGCCTGCATTTTATCTGTCATCATCATAATGTTCTTGCGAATTCCAGGGCTGATGCTGAAAGGCTGGAGAGCAGGGACTGAAGGTGGCCCCTGGGTTGTGGGTGGGGCAAGGGGGACCCGCAGGGAGCTGGAGTGTGAGGAGGAAGAGGAGGGTGTGGAAGGAAATGGGGAGTTCAACTCTTTGTGTGCAATATAAGGAAGTATGGGGAATGTCCCTGCAGGATTATCAAAGAGATTTACAAGAATGGGCAGCAGGGAACGGCTGCAAACAAAAATGCAGCCTCATGCTGTGCAATGACGTGGTGGATGATTAAGTTCATGGTGAGCTGGTGTTGCAGGAGAAGGGAGAGGGAAAACTTGCAGAAAGGTGCTCACCCTGGAAGGGTGAAAACAGCAGGCAGAGGTGGATATGGGTGCTGAGGGCAGTAAGAGCAGGGGACAGAAACATGGCAGGAGCTGAGGAGAGGAAGAAGGCTAATGGAGAGAGAGGGGGTCAGAGTCAGGAAACTGAAACTGAACTTCACAGGACCTTGATCTGCAGCAGCATGGCTGCCCTTGAAGCTTGCTGAGCCAGCCAGGGCAGGTGGTGAAGGTGCTGGGAGAGAATTTTGAACCCTGGGCCAGCACAGGGAAGCACTGGCAGGAGGACAAGCAACAGCAAGCTAGCATGCTCTGCTAATAGCAACCATGGTGACTGAATAAGGGAAAAGTGATGCTGGCAAAACAGTTGTGTAGAGAGTTCTTGCTCCAAGTCCTACAAAAGGAAGCATGTAAGATATCTGCCAGAGTGCCAGGAAGGCAGCATGAAGGCAAATTATCACTAAAACCACTCTCAGAAGATCTTTCTAAAGGCATAGGCGTGGAGAAGCCAGAGACGGGTTGGACGTGCAGCAGTTAAGGGCACAGGTTTGAAGCTGGGGTGCAGGGGGTGATCTACTGTGGACAATCTCATTATATTATCAAGTAAACAGGTAAAGCTCTGCACTGAAGAGCCCCACGTTAGCAATGCACAAATACACAACATGCCCCAACCTATTTTGCTAACAAACACATATTCTCACATTAATCTCCGTCCTACTTGCTTTACCAGTGGTTCCCCTGCATACGATACTTGGTTACTTTCACATGACTGGCCGAGGCAAACAGTAGCATAACAAGCCTATGGTACCTGGGCAATGATTTGTTTAGCTGCAAAACTTCCTTGTACAGTAAAGCATTTGCTTAATTTATTAAGTCATTATAGAATTCTTGCAAGATTATAGCAGCACCTTCCTAAGCTACTGTTTGGCTGTTGCAATGGGCAGCAGAGAATGTACCACTGCCTCTGAAACTACTTGACCAATCTGGTACTGATAACTGCACTTTCCTCCCTCCCTCTGGCCTTCGAATAAAAAGTATTTGCATTCAGATGGTATCTATTTCAATATTTGCATACCAGGTCCAGCCGGGTACCTGAGCACTTCCAGAATACTGATAGCTATAGCTGGTGAATGACTCTGCAGGGCCTTGACAGCATTTCCAGCTCCTATTTTTCAAGAAGGAACCTGAGTGTAGTTAATGAGAGGAACATTGCCTTTTCTATTTTCAGCTGTGGCAACATCATGTTTAGTCAAGAAAGGCTGGAAGTCACTTGGAATTCTTTGCTGGCAAAAACCATGTCACAGCAGGTGGATAAACCCCCCCCCCCCC
>NW_020799101.1:27780115-27784599 GCF_003259725.1 Athene cunicularia | reverse complement strand
CCCCCCCCCAGTCCCCATCCCCAGCTCAGATTTAGCAGTTGTTCAAGAGTGCATGGTGAGTCCCCAAGAAGAAGGGTTTGGCAGGTTCTCACCCAGTCCCATACTTTGCAGGTTTGCAATGCAGGCACAGCCCTCTCGGCCAGAAGGAAGTTTCAGTGCATACACCTGAGCTATGCTCATGCAATGAGAGTGGAAGGGAAATAAAAATGACTCAGGATGACAATTTTATAATAAACCTTTCCACAATGGCCTTTAGCTCCCATGCAAATTAGGAAGCACCCAGCCAGCTGTGGTGCTCTTCCTCATGCCAGAGAGCCCTCCTTAGAGCGGGTCATGTATCAGGAACCCCTGGGGAAGAGCAGGGATGAAAAGGGAATGGGTGTCCCTGTGCAGTCTGGAACCATGGCCTTCTCCGGTGGCCTGGGCCAGGCCGGGCGCCAGCACCACAGAAGTCCCCTGGCCAACACTCTTGGCAGAGCCTGGTCCTGCGTCAGAAGCTCTGCTGCACTCCGTCCCCATCCAGGGGGTTATGGCACAGCTGGAACAGGGCATGGTCACCCTTCACGCAAGCCATCCTTTATGTGGTCACACAATGGGCTAAAATAATCAGGTGCAGGTGAGAATTTGAGCAAAGTGATTCTGCCTGAATGCTGGAGAGAAACACAGGAGTAACTGAAACATGTTAAAGCCACATACTCCACCACTGTGAATTAGACAAGGAGCTGTAGCTCCTGCAGAGGGGAGCAGGGGAGGCCTCACGCCTGAATTTCAGGGGTGGAAGGCAGCAGCCTGTGTTCCTGGGCACGTGCTCCTTCTTCCTGCGGAAATCCCCTTTGGAAAATCCAAAGGTGTCCAAGTTCAAACCGGATCTGGGCTGAGTGATAAATGAGAGGGTGAGCAGGCGTAGGGCTGCTCTGCAAATCTCCAGCCTCCCCTGGCAAGTCCCAGCAAGAGCTGCCGGGTATCAGAGCTGGAACAAAAGGTGCCGTGAGGGCGGGTGGGTGGGTGCTGCCAGACGGTCTCAAAACCCCCTCTCTGGCAGCGGGGCAGCCTGGTGCTTGGGTGACAGAGGGGGAATCCCAGCCCCCCTGGCCTGCCTGCCACAACGGGTGCAGGAAATTACACCTACATCTGCTTCCAAAATTAGCTGCAGCAGAAAGTCTGAGAGCTGTGAGCTGCTTAGATATCCTACTGCTGCTGAGGTGAACCACCTAAAACCCCTGAGCCTGTGACCCTATTGGTCTACTAGGTGTTAAATGTTTCTTAAAAAGCAAACCAGGTGGACAGATGACAAGGTGAGCAATGAACCATTTCACAGAGCAGATACAGTAATCTGACTTTTTTTAATAAATACCTATCTCACATGTACCAAAATAATTATAAACAAAAAATTGTACAGTATTTACACAATATACAATTGCTAAAAAGTAGCAATTATGACACACACGGTGTGAAACACACAGTTTCCAATGCCCACAGTCAATATTATTGCTACTTCCTCCTGGCAGCCAGGAGGTCACCAGTCCTTTGGTTTGACTCCTCTGCCCGGGATGCCCCACTGAGAGCAGCTGAGGTTGGTCAGCAAGGCCAGGGAACACCACCAGCAAAACACAAATTAACACATGGTCTCCAAGAAGATGGGGTGTTGATATGAGCCTGGCTTGCCATGAAAGGACACGTGTTCCTCGTGGTACTTAATGCCACAGGATAGCTCTCTGTAACCAGCAGGTTGGATGTGAAGTCTGTTACCGCTGTAGAGTTGAGAAGAGTGGCTATGTGGCTCTTTATCAGATAATGTGCAGGATCACAGATCTCTACTGATGTTACACATCCCTCTCCCGCATTTAAACAGGCCAGAACTTGGAACAGTCCTGTTACAATTACATGCTCCTTGGTGGGCAGTGTAGTATTTCCCTCCTGGTTTTTTTCCCTCCAAATTGCAACTTTCTTTTTAAATGAAGAAAAAGAAAGCCAGTCCTTTTTTTTTTTTTTATACATATGTACACAGTCACTTTTCACAGAAAGCTCTGCTTTAAAATGCCAGCTGTCGTCCTCCAATCAGGCAGTCATCATACATAAGCTGCAAGAAAAAACAAAAGGCTCTTAATGCAAAACTCTTTCTGAGAGTATCATATCCACTCTGGGATAACTGCCAAATTCTGCATGCCCTGACTTTGGTAGCGTATAAAATTTCTCCACTAAAATGGTTACGTTTGCCATTTAAAAGCGCTGAGAATGTTACAAAAACAAATGCTGGGGAGGAGAAAACCACCCATTAACTTCAATTTTATCTCACGAGGTTCTGTACCTGTCAGGAACAGCCATGTTGCATCAAGTTAACCTCTGTTACCTCATGTTATTTCTTATGTTTTATTCTTATTCTATACATATGCTTGCCCCAACTGCCATCTTGCTGATGGCTGATTGCATAACGTTACTTTATGGGCTATTTATACCTGTCTGTTATATACTAAGAAGTCACTAGAGTGCTTCATCAGAGCAGAACCATCAAAAAAAACCCCACCTTACAAAGGGCAGAACTTCCCCCTTCTCCTGAAAAGGTGCAAATAGCTACTTACTTCATCCTCTGTGAATTCAGCCTCCGATTCACTGCTTTCCTCGTCCTCACTTTCTGGCAACATCTGCAGGTTGGCTGTGGTCAGCTGCTTCAGCTGTTCCTGTATGCTGGAGTTGTCTCTTCCCCACGTGAGCTGATAGGGGGAATAGCCCTGGTAGGTCACTTTGTTCACATCCGCTCCATGTTTCACCAGAAGCGACACCAAGTCTGAATTCTGCAGGTCAACAGCCAAATGTAGTGCCGTTCTGCCGTTGCACGGCTCCTGTGTGAAAGTAATACAATGTTTGGCATGTTCGGAGAGCCAGAGCTAGTGCCAGACCTGTTGATTCTTATGACTACACAGCCCTGATCAGTTAAATTCATGGTATACACTACATACCTGAGCATTGACATCTGCTCCCAAGGACAGCAAGTATTCAACAATAGCCAGGTATCCTTGAATAGATGCCAAATGGAGACATGTATGTCCTGCAAAACACAAATGAAGGGAAAATTTGAGTAAGTCTAACCTAATGCCCTATCATTCAGTTAAAGTCAAGGTGATAGGACAGGATGATATCTAAGTTTGCAATTCATCCATGGCAAAAGAGTGTTTTCCAGAAGAGCTTTCCAGCTTCCAGTAAATACGAGTAACAGGGTTGGATTTTGGAAAGATTTCTTGGAGGCTTATTCCAGTGGAACTTATCGTAGCAAAAAGAAAGGAGCACTCCAAAATTACTCACTAAAAATGCAAAATTCAAAGCCACAAGAGCCAATAATCAACAGTGAGGAGGCCTACAAGCCAGTGACATTTTAAAGAAGTCACACACTGCTGCATGCTTTGGGCTCAGCTCTCAAATGGGTATAATGCTCCTTCTCCACCTCTCCAGAGATCTCTGAGCTCTACAGAACATCAACCCTACTCTCTGTACAGCACACAGACATCAGTGTACAGCAGCGTGCCCGTACCATTGTAGTTGGTGGCTTGCAGGACAGCGAGGAGGTGGTGTGGCTGGCAGTACTGCGTGAGGACGCTCACGGTCCTGAGCGAGCCCTGATGGCAGGCAATGTGCAGGGGGGTGTTCCCTCGGAAGTCCCTGATTTCCAGGTCGCATCCAGCCTTCAGAAGATGCTCAGCAATTTCGGGCTGATCAGTGATCGCTGCCAAGTGAAGAGGAGTCTGCACGCAAAAGAGAAAACACAAGCCTGTAAGCTACACTGTAAACTTGGCAGCAACATCCGGACAGACCCCTTGACTGCTCAGTGATTTGTGACCCCCATTAAAAACACACCCCATTAACTCAGTTCTTTATGCATCCCAATATGTTGTATAGTTGCCCTTTCATCTGGAAGTGATGAACTTAGGGCTCCCTGGATACCAAACAGCCAATCCATATGAAGGGTATCATTAACTCCCAGTAAAGAGGGATGCAACCCATTGCATCATATTTGAAAAATGCAGGCATTAAATGCCACTCTCCAGGGAGAGGAAGCATACTAACACCGGCTGGAGCCAGCTGGGGACTTTCCTGAATGTAGGCTTTGATTTAGTTAATTCCGTCAATTAAAAAAGAAAAGAAAAAAAAAAAGATTTAAAAAGGACTTTTTTTAGGAGGAATTCCCCAGCGGGCTTTTGTGGGGGTGGGGAAGGCTGATGCGGACTGGGGGCTGTAGAGGTGGAAGTACCTGGCTGAGGTTGTTCTGGAAGTTCAGGAAAGCCCGGTCCCCGGCCGCCTGCCGGATCACCTCCAGGCTCAGGGATTTTTCCTCGTGAATAATCGCCAAGTGGAGAAAACTGCAGGAAAACGAATAAATAATTACATAAAGAGACAAGACAAATCTTTTAACCGACCCGCGTTTAAACCCCCAAATCCCACGTCAGCCACCCCACCCGCGACCCCCGCGGGGCAGCGGGGCCAGGCGGGCT
>NW_020799101.1:27767831-27780065 GCF_003259725.1 Athene cunicularia | reverse complement strand
GGAAGGGGCCGGCCCGGGAGGGGACTTGGCGTTTTTCCACCTTGATGGGGGGGAAGTACTCGCCTGCTCGGCGTCCCCGTCGGTACTTCCCTGGTGCGCCCCAGGCGGCTGCCCCTCGCTGGCTTTCCCGGGGGGCTTTCCCCGCTCTGTACAGTCGTGGGGCTCCCGGTGCCCCTTCCCCGACGGGGCAGCGGGTGTGCGCACAGCTCCGGGGGTGCCCTTGCAGGCTGCGGGGTCCCCTCGCACACCCCGGGGCTCTTTGTGCTGGGCTCCCCTTGTGTGGTGGGGGCCACCCGGACCCAAAGGGCGCTGCTGGTCTTAGTGGCACCCCCCGACCCATCCCTCCCAGCTCGCTGTTTGGTAGGAGGCGCTGTGGGAGGTCTGGGCCCGAAGGCCAGTCTGTAGGTGTACGAAGCGGTGGTGATCACACGCAGAGAAACTCCCATCACCCACGAGGTGCAGCGTGGCACAACAGCTCTCCTCCATGGCCCTCGGCCGCAGAGCAGCAGAGCCCTGACCCTGCGAGGACCCCTTTGAGGGCTGGTGAGAGGGACTCCCAGGCTTTGTAGGCAGCCTAGGGTAGCGAGGTCACACGAGAAGTTCAGGGAACCAAACATCACCCAGAGCGATGCTGAGGTGGCAACAGGATGTCTGCCCTGCTGTTGCTTGGCAGGGAGGGGTATCACTTTCTGGAGAGATTCAGGTAGTTGTGCACATGACTGGTGTTACAGTGTCCCAGTACCCGCAAGTGTGCAGGTGCTACCTTGGTGTTTAGAGGATTTCACATCTCTGCTGTGCAAGTTTTCACTCTGTTTCAGTGCAGCAGGATCAGAAATGAACAGGAGAATTCAGCACCGCTCCTGTACACCCAGTTCTGGTCCAGGACTAAACAGGCCTCTTTCAAAAGTTACATATCTGTAATGGAACAACAAACCTTTTAAAGAAGAAATTACATCTTCTCCCGTTATTCTTACTTTCTCTGGCCATTCCTAATGATTTTTCTCTGCTCCTTTCTCTGCTGTCATGCCATCAACGGGATAAATGCAGGCTCCCACATGGATAAAAGGCATGGTCTGCAGGGCTGACAACACTGAATTTTTCCCTGGTGAATTTTTGCTTCTACTTCTCAGATCTGGGGGATTCCCACGAAGAATTTTTCTGCTCTTGCAACTATTGCTGGCCTTGCTGAGTAACAGTGTCTGTGCATTTTTCCTTTTGTTGTTTTCCCATGGGATGACATCCCTTTGAACAAGAACTTATGAGAAAATCCAGTGATGAAAGGGGGAGCCAGAGAAGAGGGTGAATGCCTCTGTGAGCAGATGTTCCTGATTTTCAGCCCAGCTGTGCCATTCCTGGACCTTTTTTTTTTGTTTGTTTTTTTTGTTATTTGTCACTTGGCCTGGGACAACCCAGTGGTGCTTTTGGGCAGGTTTAGAAAAAAGCCATACAACTCTTTACATAGGTTAAGGGTTATGAAAGTTTTGCAAGCTTCTTGAAACAGTTTCCCCTTTTTAATGTAAATTGGCAGGGGAAGTTTAATTAACAAATGAATCTCCTCCTACCTGCTTCCTTGCAAAAAAGGGAGGAGGGGAGTTGGAAAGCAAGCTCTTGCTCTGACTACCAGGGGAATCAAGCCCAGCCAGGACCACACTACCTCCGGTTGGGGTTTTGCTAGAACCACGCAGAAATTAAACTTTAAAACTTCCCGTCTTTGCTGTGATGGCTGGAAACTGAGTTCAGCAGAGTGAGGTTTTGCCTCCTTCTATAAGTGCCCTCCAGCTGCTCTCACAGGCAAACGTGAGGCTATTTTTAGTGAGCATTTGCCAGCAGAAACCTCTTTTCGGAGGCACACGAAATGCTTTTATTTTCTGTGCATTTTAACTTGGCGGTACTGCAGCCAGTTGTAGGTGGTGGAAAGGAGATGGAAAATATTTTCTGGATGGAAAGTGGCGCCGAGGCCAGCCCACTTCCTGCCCCGGGGAGATGCTGCTGCCCTACAGCTGCTCTGCGGCTGGCCCTGGGCCTTGCAGGGGGCCCCCAGACCTGGGGCAGCACCCCTGGGTATTAAGCATCCAAAAGCACAGCTTGAGAAAGGATTCAACCCTAAACCCTGATCCACATGTAAAGTAGCAGCCAGCTGCAGATTCAGGGCCAAGCAGAAGTCTCGTTAACATTAAAACTAATAAAGCTGCTGTCTTCTCTGTAGCTCCTCAGAGCCAGCAAGGTCATAGTACAGTATTTGCTTAAAGTGATGGCGTATAGAAGATAGTACAAAGCAAAGGTTTTAAAGTGGTGGGTGGTGGAGGTCATTGATGCTGCTTTTGTGCTACTGAGATACTTTTTTTTTTTTTTTTTTTTTTTTTTTTTTTTTTTTTTTTTTTTGTTATTAACACATTCTAGCAGTTCTTCTATATGATTTTCTACATGGTCCACGAGAGAAGAATAAGAAAGAAACTCAGCTTTTGGATATATGATTTTTGGATACCGGGTGGAGCTTATCACAACTTAGATTTCTTAGCAGGCCTCTCACCCATGTGTTGCAGTTTTGGGAGGGTCAGGCATGCCCCCAGGGGATAGAGCAGCCCGACCTATCCAGGGACAGGAGTTAGCCCTGCTGAAACAGGAGCAAAATTTTATGAACGCTTCAGTCATCTGTGCCAAACTGAACCCTCTTTGTATTTTTGTGTATTCTGGTTTAATACCTCTGCTATGTCTACATTAATTTAACAGGAGTGGGTTTTATGCTCATCAGCTTGAGAGGAGATTAATGCTCTCTGCATTTTTTTATTTAGGATTATGTTAGCAGTCTCTGCTGCCTGGTCCAGTGGGCACTTCAAGACCAAGGGATTGCCTAAAAGTCAGTTTAACAGTGTAAAAAGCTGTAACCACAAGAGGTGATTTTGCACCTGATACCTAAGGGCTAGATTTTGCAAAAGCCTCCTCCACTCTGGGTGCACCGAGTACTCAATTGGCAGAGCTGTGGGGCTGCAGGGATGAGATGTTTGTTTTCATACTGCCTTGCAGAAAGCAGCTGGCAGGGCTCCGAGAAGCAGCCTTACGTGCCTGAATACTGAAAAGGGGCAGTAGGGTTTTAATCAGTTTTTAAAGTATATGGAAGATTCTCGTGCTGCTGCCTCCAGCAAACACATTAAACTGTAATTTCCTGATTGCCACACTAATCATGAGAACCGTCTAGTGCTGTCGCTGTGGTGCTGTTGATTTACCAGAGTTGGTCCCTCAACTTCATCCTTTTGTGATTGCTGCTGCAGATACCTATTAACTGTTTCCTCCCACTTAATCTCGAGGACTTCGCGTGGCTCGTGGTAAATGTACCAGGAAATGTAGTTCACAGCATCCAGCAGGATCTTGGCCCAGGCTGTTAAAACCAAAAGCAAAGAAAATCAGTGAAGTAAACCTGCTGTCTGCAAGTGTACACTCAGGTGCAGATACAAGTCTACGGACTTTGCTAGTGCGATGGAAACCAGGGAACATTTAACACTCATTCTGATAACGTTGCAATTAAAATCTGCATATCTCAGGCTCCCATTTACAGCTGCTGTAGAGATAAGAACAGGGCAGCTCCAAACTATTACTCTAGTGGTAAACAAGAAAAACATATTTCCCTCCTGCTTTCTAATAATAATTTGACTGTTACTAATTTGAAAGATTTGTTTTAAATGGCCAAATGAGAAGAGGGAAAGCTAAGCAAAGTCCATTTTTGTTAGCCGGGGTGAGGGATGATGGTGTTACATGTACTGTGTAGTCTATATCTCTACCTCCTAAAACTTTTTCACTGGAGGCTGTTATGGGACAGTCAGATTCTCCAAAAAGCAGTGTGGTGGATGCAGTGGGAAGCATTTCGCCACCTTATTTGAGCTGATATACTGTTCAGTGAGGGGGTTAATTTCTGGTGTGTAAAGCCAAGGTCCAAATTAGGGCATTTAAAGTCCTACTTGTGTTCCACATGGAGTTAAGTAGGGTGTTCTGGCCAGAGTCTAATGGATCGGGATTACTGGCTGGCTACATTAATCTCTGTTTTTATTTTTAGACTGCAGCTTATTTTTGGTATCTCTTAAACTGATGTATTGCGTCCTCGGGAAGATCTGCATTTCTCTGTATTAACTGTGGGCTGTTTATATATCAGTTGGTTGCATTTCTGAGGATCCTTAGGGATGAGATGTACTGTATCAACTTAAACTGCTTTTATTGTTATGCCTTAAGGGTAAATATAGGTCAGGTCATTAGAAATTGGCTACCACTTGGAAGACAAGTTTTCTCTGGTGTCATTCCCATTTTTCACATGGAAGTTTTGTTAGAGCATGTTGCTTGCAAAACTTTAATCTGATGCTCACTGCCTGATGCAGCAAAGCTTGTTCCACATGTGTTTTATGTAGGAAAGAAGAGACTTGGGCTGGGGGAAGAGAAGAGAAGCAGAGGCAGGTTGCTTGAGCTTGTACAACTTTCCCTTCAGCAATATGAATAACACTGGTCCCCACCAGTACAGCCCCCTCTGTGATTGCAGATAAAGAGTGGAATCACCTGACGGAAAAATATGAACCAGGAGCTTGCTAATGATTAAAAAGGGACTTTCCCCCTGCAGGCAGCTGTGACATTTGGTAATGTTACAGGCTCTAGCTCTTCCCAGTAAGTAGGAATCTTGCAAAGGGGGAGAGAGCAGCACGGTGGGACTGTGCAGAAAGGCGATCCAGTGAGCATTCAGGAGAGGGAGCTCTGCCTGGCAGAGGGTGAGTGTGGGCAGCCAGTGGGGCCTGCCAAGGAGGGAGCTGCTTTTCTTTCTGCTTGGACTACTGATCTAGAAGGTCAAAACTGGACCTGGATACAAATTCCCCTGTGGAACTAGATGTCATTTTGAGAAAACTGTAGACCTGAACTGAGTTACCCTGGGCTGACAGAGCAGGAGGCTGCGTGTGGGCAGCGAGAGCTGTTTGTTTCCGCACATAGTTTGCTCTGAGCCTCCTGTAGTCCCGTGCAACCCCTGTGCCTAAAGCTGGTGGGTGCAAATCACTCTGGATAAACATAAAAAAAAGCCAGTGCATTGCTTCTCTGTGAGCAGCAGCTGCCGGCCGCAGCAGCCCGGCACACAGCAAGCCTTAATTAGAAGCTGAACTGCGTGTGTGCCCAGGGATTTCCCTGGGGACGGATGTGGCAAACACAGGGGCTAATGCACTGAGTGCTGTGGCTGTGTATCGGAGCTGCCAGGGGAGGAAGCAGGAAATACTAGACAATACTAAGAGCGTAACCCTGAGAGAAAAAAACCCCAACCAACAGAAGGTGAACTTTGGGCTGGGTGCTTCCTCAAAAAGCCCTGGGACTGCCACCTAAGGGCCTATTTGTTCCTCCTGTGCACACCCTCTTTGGAGGAGGGCAGGCACTCTGCTCCTTCTCCTGGTGAAAGTCCTCCGGAGCTCTGAAGCCCAGCAGACCGCATGGCTCTGGGAGGGGTAACCCCCTCCTGCCACCCACAGATTGCTTGAGGCTGGCAATGGGTGCCAGCAGCAGCTGCTGCTGAGGTAGTGCTAAGGCGGGCTTGGCTTTTAGTATCTCAGTGCAGAATGCCTATCATGGTGCTCTGGGGTTCTGCTTGGGAAGTTCCCAAGGTTTTAACCTCATTTTTTTCTGGAGTGGTGGTGATCTGTGCTCAGAGCTGGAACATTGGCTGTGCCCAGGGCTGGATGTGCTTCTGGTGTCATGTCCCAGCCCAGCCCATCCTTCCTTGACCTATTTAAGTGGTTATTGATGAGAGCAGGGCTGCAGTGCCTGACGTGGCTCAGTTATTCTCTGCAGGAGAGCAAGCTGGGAGAAGAGCTCCAAGGAACAGCAAAGAGGCTGCATTTATAGGGGTGTTTGGTGAGCTCTGATTTTCAGACTGAGAGAGGCTAAAGGCAGGCTCAGGGGGGTTAAATGCATATTCTTCTGAACTCCAAATATTCCATGCTCTGCATGCTCCAGGTATTGCCTGGATGCAGATTCTCCAGACCAGGTTATAATAAAATCCTTATTTCCTTACACGGCTCTCATTCTCTCATATTCCCATTTTTTTTTTTTCAGCCAACTGCTTACTCTGATCATGACCTCTCCTAGGGCAGATGATGGCTGACAGCAAGTTTGGGGCCACCACCACCTGTGGGAGCCAGGGGAGGAGCCATGCCACCCTGTGGGGCTGCTTCGCCTCTGCTGCCTGGGCCAGCAGCCAGAGGGAGGGTGGCCCGTCCTGCGGTACCCAGGTTGCAAGTAGTAGAGGAGAACTGGAAGCAACAATGCATCTTTCAAAGGGTGACAGGGCCAGTGATTCATTGCTGGAGCCACGCTGAAAGGAAGAAGGAGCAGATGGAGATGGCACACAGATTTTCCAGCCTGTGTGGAGTTTAAATTTATCTCTTTCCAAGTCTGCATCCGTTCCTGGGATGATTTCCCATTTAGCGTACGCCTTTTAGGGCTCTGATGTCTTCAGATTTCGTGGGCGTTGTTTACTAACTTATGAGTGTGGTGTTTTCCAGACAGAAATATCTCTCTGGGATAAACTCCTGCCTTTCTTGGACAGATGGTTAGTGTACAGGCAGTAAATTCAGTTCTTCTGTGAACTCCCTGTCCTGTGCGTGTGCCATGATGACGTCTGGAGGGCCTGCACACAGCATAGCCCTGAGGGCACACGGTACTGGTCCTCCCTAGATGTCCAGGAACCCTGGACAAATGGGGAAGAGGTAATCCTCGAGTTGTTCCCAGACCACATTTCTGAGCAGGGAGAAATAGAACTTGCTTGGGAAAACCCTGACCTCTGGCAACACAGACTTAGGGCCATGGGTTTGGTTTTATGCTTGAGACAGGAAGATTCACGGAGGCTCTGAAACACATTTGTGGGAAAGCCAACGAGGGAAGTGAGATGGAAGGGGATGATTTTCCCCAAGACTCTGCAGAGAAGCCATATCAGGCCCTCTTTGAAACAAGTGTTAGACAGTCACAATATTTAATTATTCTTCTGCCTGCATCCACAGACATGAGCCCTTTTCTTGGCTGCATCCCAAAGCCCAGCACCCCACTATAGCCACAACAGCTACCTCCTGTATTCTCACCAGCTGGCAGTTCTTTGCCCCTGCAGACCTGGGAGGTAGAAGGCATCACAGTCAATGTATCTTTGTCTCCCAGGAGCCTACAGGAACACAACCCCTTTGCAGGACTCAGCTGGCTGTACCATTATCTTGTGTCTCACCCTCTATGTATATACAGCAACACCCTGTCTGTCATGTTATATTTGTATCTTCCCTTCTAAGGAGAGTCCTCTCACTGGCCCACACTGTCTGATGTTCCTGTCACGGTGGTGTCACTCAGTGCATCTGTCTGTCCCACTGGCACTTCTGTGCTCTGACCTCTGCCTCCTGGTGCTGCTTGGCAAAGCCCTGTGCCTATGCAGTCCTGCACATCTTTTAAGATGTCTGCGATGTGTGTGAGCATTAGCTAGTGAGTAATGAACAGCAAAAGGGCATCTGGATTGTGTGCATGAGGTACCCTCTCCCACCCTTCCTAGCGAGCAGTGTCAAGTGCCTGTCGCCTTAAGCTCACCCAGGCTGTGTGACCATGGAGGAGGCTGAGTCCTCCCGCATGGGGCTGAGCGACAGCTCCCCTGTCTCTAGCCTGGTGCAGTCCACACCTCCTCCCCTTTTGGTTGGGAACTACCTGCAGGCCTCTGTGACTCCAGCTTAGTTGATCTCAAATAACAACATATAGTAGAATGAAAAGCAAGACAGATCACCCAGTTTCAGGCACAGACTGTGAGATCTTGTCACACTCCTGTATCCTTTAGTACCTTCCCTCAGCTGCCTCATCTAGAGGTCTCTGATAAACATTGCTTTGATGCTACTGAGTTCAGGAGCACAACTGAGATCTGGGGAGACCTCATACCAGGAGGAAGCTGCAGATCACAAGGAAGCAGGAGTGGGTACACTCTTGTTGCCAGAGCAGCAGTCTGTTCATTTGGGCTTTTCCAGACAGCTCCAGGTGGGAAAACCTGAACATCAGCTCTGAGCTCTCTACATTGGCACAGTGCTGTGCAGGCAGAACCTTACCCGTGTCCCTCTGAGTGTGGTGAGGGACACCAGTGAGGAGATGCCCACAGCTTGACCACTGCACGAGCCCTCCCATGTAGGCAGGCACTGCTCAGCCCCAATCCCTGAAACCCAGGCTGAGCCCCTCTGTGGAGGAGGGGGCAGGAGGGCACCTTAATGAGCAGCCGGGGGTGAGGTGTGCTTAAGAGGGTGGAGGAGGAAATATTTCGTTGACATGGGCTGTTGCACTGCTGCCCTCACAGGTGGCACCCACTCAAGCAGAGTTTGGAAAAAACCCACTTCAGCTTAGTTTAGCTCAGGTTTTTTTAACCCTGTTGGAGTGAGCTGCTGTAAGAAATCATCCAACATATGATCAAGCATGCACTGGCAGAGGCAGGAACAATTCTCAAACAGTTCCCTTCCTAAGGACCATCCAGAGGGACCTGAATGTGCTTGTTTTGCAGGAAGGATGAAGCTTTTGGGAGGTTGATTGGGCTAATAAAAGCCTGTCCTTGTGAGCCCGGCTACACACTAGTTTCAGCTGTATCATCAAAAAGTGAATCATTCAATAAAAACAATTAGCTGAAGAAATATCACTAAACAGTAATAATTATCCAAATGTCCTGGCATTGACCGTTTAGATGACTAAATCCACACAATCAATTGTGTTAGTGAATGCTAATTCAAATCTAATAACCTTCTGGTTTATTTGATTATGTATAAAGAATTCACCTGCAGTGTTGTGACAGGATGGGGTGTGGAGCAGCTGGCGCTTGGGCACCTGCCTGCCCTGTGGTCTCCGTGTATGTGTTGTCCCTGGTCTGCCAACAGCACATCCAGTGTCCACCAGTCAGGCTGAAGAGCAGAAGAAGAGTGGTGAGATGATGTCTAGGAGTCTTTTGGCTGGGCAGGCAGCAGCTTTCATGGGCTTTGAAGGAACTTTTGCCTGCACAGAAATGTGGTAAGGCCTCTCAGGAGAGGCTGCCTTCTCCTTTCTGTAGCCTTGCCTGAAGGGTCTCATGGGGGTCTGAATCTCCTAAACTGGATGACTGGGCAAAATCACACAAGCCCTGGAAATCCATGTCATCTGCCTGCAAATAAAAGGGTATGGAGGGAACTCATGCTTAAAAATGAGTTATGGTCCCAGCCAAGAACAAATCACACTCTGTGACTCATGTTGGAAACGGACCCTCTGGCACAGGCTTTTACTCTCTCCTTGTTTCCTCATCACTGTGGTACCTAGGCTCTGGAGGCACACAAGTCTTCTCTGAAGTGCTCTGGATGGACTGTGATACGTGGTCCATTTTATTATGTATGGACATTGTTTTGTTGTGTCTGGACATTGGCATCATGCTTGCCACTGGAGCACCTGGTTATCTAGAAATGATGGACATTGGACATTATAGATCCAGTGGGATTCAACTTGGTGCTGGAATTACCCTCAGTCTTCCTGCAAAGGCACAGTGAGCTCCTCCATCCCTGCTGCCAACAGACCTGCTCTTCTTAGCTAGTATTTGTGGGTGCTGGGAAAAGCTGAATTCAGGAAAGCTTGGTTTTTATCAGTATTTCAAGAAAGGAATCAGCAAAGGTACCAAGAAGACAGCCTGTCCTGAAAACTGATGTCTGCCATGGTATTTGCACATCTCTGTAGAAATCATTATGTTTAGCTCCCCTCGTGCTCTGCAAATGCAGGAAGGAGCGAGTGCGTCCGGCGGAGGGACGGGTGACGCACTTTCACAACACGGGGTGCCAGGGATGGCGAAAACCCGGCGCCTGTGAGGTCAGCGGCAGTCAGGCTGCGCTCATGCCTCTCATGTCAATGCCCTGTCCATTGAACCACATTGTTCCCCTCAGGTGAAAACCAGCACAGACACGCTGAATTTCTCCTGCTGCCCGTTATCTGTTCTCACTATGACATTGCAGGGTTTTCTAAATGGGGCTAATATGCAGTGAATCACCACGATGTGCTGCAGCGGGACCAGTCAGTCCTGCTTCCACTCCGCATCAGCAGCAGTCCGGCTGAGGGGGCAGGAGCTGCCCCAGAGAGCTGGGAACATTTGCCATCAGCTGAGAGAGCCTGGTCGTGCTGTTGGTAGCACATGGGGGCCGCAGGAGCAGCCCTTGTACCGCAAGGACAGGGCTTCTCTGCCTGTCTGCTAGTATTAACGTTCATTTGCTCTCTGAGGCAGGCTGGGTTTATTTTTTTTAGGTCATTCTCTGTAACATAATCATATTGGAGTAGAATTCTTCTACCTAATCAAATGAAACTTCATGTAGTTAGTTTGTCGTTAGCATTTACTAACGAATGTGATTGTGAGGATTTAGTTTCTCACATGGTTAATAGGAAGGCATTTAGATAATTACAGCTGTCTAGTGTCTTTCCACTGCTAATCGCTTTTACCGCCTGATTCATTTCCAGACCAGCAAGTGAAACTCTGGCACACAGTCGTGCAGGAAAACTGCCCCTTACATTACTCATTGCTGTATCCCTGATATGATGTTTTGTAGGTGTGAAATCAGTTCCAAGGTCCAACTTAAGTTTCATATGAAGTTCAGAAAATCACAGCCTTGCTGTTATCCAGCTTTCCCACTTGGCTATGCTGTGCCAGGTCATGTAGTCCAGCACATTCTCTCTGACACTGGCCAACTGAAGACACCTGTGGATGAAAAAATATAAGCAGATAAATATCTGACAGCTGTGATTCCAGCTTTCAGAGCTTTAGGAGCTTCCCAGGCACTTGTGTTTAGCAGCTACTTGTGGATATAGCTGCAGTGAATTTATCTAATCTCTTGGTGATTTTCACATCTTTGGTCTCCACAATATCCTTCGACAATGAGATTTAATTATACATGCACTGAAAAGAAAACTACCAAAACTATCTGGTGCTTGTTTTAAAACTAGTAGGTGGTATTTTAATTGAGAAAAAGGAATACTTCTGTTATGTGAAACAGGGAATGAGATTTGTTCACCTTTTTCAGCCACCTGTGATGGTACTGAGCTGTTACCACCCTCTTGTTTCCAAGCTTCAGCTAGTCCTGATTCTAACCTGATTAGTTTTTTCTCATATAGGAGCCTTTCCATACCTGGTCATCTTTTACAGAACATATTTTTTGTGGGGCTCTTTGATACAGGGTGCAAACTGTATTTAAGTTTACAGTATTTACTGCCACATTTCACAAACAATCACATCCCTGTTCAAAGCCACCAGAATCCACTGCTCAGGGGTATGAACCAGCGCTTCAGCATGTACAGCATCCATTGCGGTGACCAGGCTCTGCAGTGGAAACATGTTGGGATTTGGAGAGCAGGTCTGAGTCTGGGCAGCGACAAAGCAAGTGGGGAAATGGGGCAAATGCTACCATCTTGTATATGAATTTTAAAACATAGAGCATTTCCCTGATGGTTGGCAATGTTACTTATGGACACGCTGAGCACTGTTGTCACCAAGCACAAAGCATAGCTCTTTTTCTGCCTTTGGGGGTGAGCACTGACATTTGTCCCCATTTCAGGCATGGCAGCAGATGCATCCAAACTGTCCGCGTGGAAACACGCAAAACTGTCCCCATGGAAAAAGCTCCCTACGTAGAGGTGCCGGAGCTGTCCTGGCTCTATTAATCCCACATGTGAGTGCAGTGCCAAAACCCCTGCCTGAGTTGGGGCCATGTGAATGAACTGAAGTGTAGTAGTAGATCCATGTTGGCATGTCTCTGTGCTTCAGTTTGTGTCTTTCAGAGAGAGGAAAATATCCATCTTGCTTCTGAAGATGAGCTCCTGCAGCATAATGCCAGGCTGTCACGCAATGCAAATTCCTGATCTCAACCTTGGGGCTCTCTGCCTTGTGCTCTCATCTGATGAACTCTAATTGGACACTTGCTCTTCTGGACTCCTATGATCAAGCAAGGGAATATTTCATCATCCAAAACTGGAAAGTCTTGGGGCATGCCCAGGACCAGGGTACATAAGCCTTGGAAAATCGCGTGAGTATGGGAAGGTTTTTTAATCCTGTAAGCAAGTAAATAAGCAAAATGCCCCCAAATGCTCACTCTGAGTAGACCAGGAGGTGCTGGGAGGCTGCGGGTGGCTGTCTGTGATCTGGACTTCATCTGACAAAGTCCTCTGCATCAGGACGTGAATTTATTGCATCTGTCCATCAACAGAGCTCATTACATGGAA
>NW_020799101.1:27760010-27767781 GCF_003259725.1 Athene cunicularia | reverse complement strand
GCCGGCAGTTCCCGCTCCCGGCAGCCCGGGGCGAGCGGCCGAGGGTGGTGCTGGCTTTCCCTCTAGTGGCGCCCGGGCCTGATGGCTCCGTTACCGAGCTCGCAAAACTCGTCCTGCCGTCCGTGGCCCTTCCGCGGAGACGGCAGCGTGTGCAACGGCAGCGACTTTACAGCAAAAATACAACCGTGTTTCCTTCGTTAGGCTCCCACGGTACGTCTGTGTGAAACACGCTCGATCTCTCCTCGGACACGTGAAGTCATCGTTCGTCACTGTTCTGGTTCGATAAGGGCACTGCTTGGCGCTGCCCAAGTCTGCTGGCATTTGGCAGAGCTGAAAAGCCGGTTTCCAGGAATCTCTATTTGGGTGAGTTAGGATGCTGAAGCATCAAGGTTGTTCCCAGTCACCTGATGCATCTTTGAGGAAGTCCATGTCAGGCTGTGTGACTCTTTCGCTGATTTGCTGTTATCCAGTGTTAACAGGCAGAAACTGAGGAGAGTTGGTGAAAATAATCATACTTTAAATCTCCATGGAAAAAAGCATTAAACATATCAGAAATGAGGTAAAATACCTTGTTGGGGCAAGACTCTTCACAAATAACAACCAAAGATGTTCTCTAGCCACTACATAAACCTTCTAGTAAGCTCCTCCACAGGTACTTGCAGGGCCTTCAAGTTTTCCAGACGTGTTCAGGGTCATGGGATTTTCACACCCTTTGAAAATATCCCACATCTCAAGGCCCTTGGAAGTGAGTAGCTAAAACCCCCAGCTCCTCTTAGATCTGATGTAAATGCCATTAACGAGTGGATTGCAGAGATCCTTAATAGCAAGAGCTCAATGCAGGACGGAGCGCGCTGGCTTGAGCCCAGAGGTGGGAGAGCCTTGCTTACAGGGTCCCCTGCCCAAGGATGGGGTGGCCTATGCCCCACTTTCCTGAGAAACTTGAAGTTACTCTGGGCAAGCATCATTACATGCCTGCTCCTCACTGCCTGTCGACTGTGAATGGTAAAGAGCCCGATGCAGGTGTTTGTAACCCGTACTGTACACCATTAATCAGCTCAAAGACTTGGGAGGACTGAGCTCAAAGACTGCTGGACCTGCAGACCCTAGCCTGTGTGTCTGTTTGCATCAAATCATTTGCCTTGTGCCATTGTGTCACTGTGTTTCAGAGTAAACCTCCCTCCCCTTACTCACTCTGACTAAACAGTCTCTTCTGAGACAAGCAAGACTGTGGTCAGGGCAGAGGTTGAGGGAATGCCACCTGTTGCTGATCCACATTTGACCATCTTGGGACCCTCATGCTGGCAATGTCACATAGATTGTCCAGTACTGCCCTTGTCCTCCCTTCCTTCATGTACTTTCCTGTCATCTCCCTCTCTCTCAGTCCCTTCAGCAGCAGCTGCTAGAAAACATTGAGCTGCTGCACTCTGCTCATCAGTGTCTTGGTGCAGCTCCAGCTCTCAAACCCACAAGCTGCACTGTGGGTGCAAACTCTCTTTTTGATTTTCATGCGTATCATGAAAATGCCATATTGCAAGGATTGCCAAAAGCTCTACCTAGTAAAGCTCCCTAAGCATAGAGCATCCTTCTTCATATCTGGTTTTCTTCTTCCCCTTCAGAAACACCTCAGACTTGGGGACAGTATGTGGCATACTTCATTGATCTGGGCAGATGTGAAAAGATTATGTGGGTCTCCTGAGGAGAAAAGGAAACATTGTATTTGTATTATTCCTTGACATCTGGTAGGGGAAGCAGGTGATTCTGATTATTGCACTTAAAATTAAAAAGCTATTGTGGGTACTATAAAAAGTTATTGGTATGTTGAAGTAGTACTGTTAATAGTTAAATTATGTTGCTTAATTTGTGTTCATTAATGTTATATCTTTTAAATATTATTATATTGTCTCATAGGAATAGCTTTAAAGGTTCTTCATTAGCTTTTACTTAGGCAAAGCAGCAGCATCAGGAACAGCAGAGCAATGACTGGTGGACATGCATTCAGCTCTAGGAGGGATGCAGTCGCAGGACTTGGGCAGAACTCCGATGCTTCAGTTCAAAGCTGTGACAATGAGAACTGCCTCTCAGTGGCTGTCTGACCCCAGCCTGACGTCTATGAATGCCAGGTGGCAAAGGACTTCAGCTGCCAAGAGTCCAATGCTTCAGCCCCCATGCAGCCCCAAGGTTCTCCAGGATTCTCAACCCATTACCCTGCAGGGCCTTGCTGGGGTGGGCTTGGTACACCAGGGGCAGCTGGTGCTTTCTTTGGAAACAACCCCTGCCCTCATTTTTTCACCAGGTCTGTGGTTAACACACTGGGGACTAGCGTTGCATCCCTTCCTCCTGCTGTGTCTTGGGACCACCCAGGACAGTGGGTTTCACATGCCTTGCCTTTGGCATGGTGCTGCTTCATGTAGACCCTTCAAAATGACTTTTGTTGTGGAAGAAAGAGCAACTGGGAAAACATTCATGCAGAAGAGGTAGTGTCAGCTCCAGTCCTTGCTCATGGCTATGCACTGGCTATTTCATGGGAAAGATAAGCTCTTGCTGGAGCATGGCCAGAAGCCCTGGACACACCTCTCACCAGGTGAGCACTCCTGTTCCTTCACCATCTTTCACAATCTCCTGAGGATACTGAAATTTACAAGAGGTCAAAAATGAATGGATGGAAAAGCCAATCTATTAACTATATTAAAGACAAAGACACCACTCAGGAATTGCCTGAGCCAAAGATTGCTGGCTGTTGAGAGGCTATTCGGAGGAAATACCACTTTATGCCTTCCCATTCCTATACTTTTCCCCAAGCACCTGCTTTTGACCATCGTGGGAGACAAAATACTAGGCTAGATGGGCTTTCAGCAAACAAACAGGGTATTTTTTAAAAAAATACTTTTATAAAATATAAAATATATTTATATCTGTAAAGCTACACAGGCCTTTCTGGGCTGCCTTCTTGGTAAAGTGTTACAAAATCCCAAGTTTTTTGTGAATGAGTCTTTGGCAATGATTCTAGTTGTATCAGAAAGCAAAAAATGAACCAGATAATGAAGTAATGAAAATGAGAATAACAGCATTAAGGAGGTTGCAAAGTTCAGTACTTAGAGGGAAGAAAATGTCAAAATAAGGAGCCTTGTAATTTTAGGATTGTAACTTGTTGAAATTTTGCATTCTGCCCCCCCCCTGTCTGTACTGGGAGATAGACTTGCTCTACACAGTAATATTCTATTTTTAACATGGGGTCCCTCCCTTGTTCAGCTCACAGAGTGGATGGTGACTAGAGTCGAAGGAGGAGCAGAGGGTGAAGGAGAGGGCAGAGTCTTGCCTCTTCCTCCTGCCTGCAGTAGCTCGTGGGCAGAGAGAGGAGCAGCTGGTGAACACCAGTGGACGGCAGCTGAGTGCCGTGAGAGCCTGCCAGTGCGATGCTGGATGTCTTGGGTGAAACCACATTTTTCAACAGAAGAGCATAGACGTCTCCTCGTTTCTGGGTGCTAACTGAGGGCACCTGGTGCTTAGTTGGAGAAGTGTGTCCTCACCACACCTCAGGTCAGATAAAGCTGTGCATGGCTGACAGGTCCACTTATTATCTAGCAAAATTTCTACTTCAGGGCACAGTTCTAAATTTCTTTTTCACAGAAAACAGGATTATCTCACAGTATATATAGGTACATATTTTGAAGGATGTGTCTTGTTCATAGCAGTGTCCGTGCAGTCATTTAGGTACTTCAATTTAAAAATAACATGAGAGTAAGTGTTTTGATGACAACAGTACTGGTAGCCAGAATGTTGTCTAATGCTTTACATGCAAGTACATGTAAAAGACATTCTTGCAAAATTGCATGTTTTGCTATAATCTTCCATTGTGATCAGATATGCAACTGATACAGTCTATCTTCTGGCAGATGAACGCTATTTGTGGTGTCTAAAGCTGCAGAGTTAAGCATCAATGGGTAGTGATGGTAGTAGATTGGATTCTGGTCCCTTAACCTCCAAATTTTCATGAGCCAACAAAGGTTCTTTGTACCTGTCATCTCTCATAATATTTTCAGTTCCTTGGCTGAGTCTGGTAACACTTCTTCTTACCTTAACAGCAGCTGCCTTCTCACCTCAGATGTAACATTTCTTGGGTTATCTTTCAGGGTCATGTTTGTCAGCTTTCCCCATCTCCCTCTCTTCTTGGGCTTCCTTCACCGGTGGCATGGCTGGTCTTTGGGGTGAGGTTAGGGTTCAGGGGTGGATTATGAACACCAAATGTCACTCATGCCTCTACAGGCTTTTTGGTCTGCAGTAAAACTAAGTGGGGTTTCCTTTGGGACACCCATGAAATTGAACAAAATATGGAGATTAAAGGTGGGCTTGTCATGCCTAGACTGAGTTGCATGTGGTCCCTGCTGGGCCACAGAGAGACTAAAAACACTATCTAGAAGGCCTGGTTTAGGCTATGGTGAGTTGTCCCTGAAGGTGTCTGTCTCTCCACTGAGCATGGAAGGTGTTTGATCAACTGATTTGGATTACACACCTATTTTATAAGTGGCTAACATTTGGTGACATGAGGAGGGACGTCTTGACCCTAGAAACTTCCTAGAGTTGGTTATTGTCACATGAAAGGTGATTTTTTTTTTTTTATAACCCCCCCCAAACAACAAATACCTAACCAGTTTCATTATCTGTTAAAGGACAACTGAGAGCTAAGGAAAAGAGTGTATTTTTCTAATATGTTGCCTTAGTTGTGCCTTGCCTGAAAAAAACAGTCACCATGAAAAATCACACCTGCAACTCGACCTGAAAATTGCCTCCCAACAGTTAATGAAGATATTGCTTCCCTCTGTGATGAAGTTAAAATGTAATTAAGGTTATGTTGCTTTGGAAAAGTTCATTGGTGATGTGGTGGGTAGAGGGAGGCAAGACTGCAGAGATGAAACATGCTGAAAATTAGCATGAGGTGTTATGCACTCACAGCAATCTTTTGCATGTCCTGGCGGTTTGTCATGAGAGTGTCTGTAGAAGGAGGTGATGCTCTGATGGTGAGATGCAGCATGAAAACATGTGATAAACAGGAAGGCTGGTGCAATGGGGAATTTTCTGAAGTATTAGGTCTAAAAAAGTAAGCAGGTTGGTAGGAGGGGGGAAGTGTGTGTAAATAACTATTGGCATTGTTTATCTGTGTTGGAAGCATGAGAGAGCTTTCCCTTGAAGTGAGAAGAGCAATTTCTAAAATAAAAACTTCTAAAAGATTATCTGCTCAGATTCTGTTACTTCCCAACATGTGTAGAGATGACAGTGGAGACTGCAGGAAAGAGAGTGAAGTTTTTTACTCTTCATTTTTATCTGTTCCTATAAATAAAATCACTGGAATCTGTCATTTAGCAGCAAATTTAAAATAAAAAGAACAAAACTTGCACAAAGTTCCCAAACAAAACAAAAAACCTTATAGGTGTTGACACATCCTATCATCAGGTTTAGAAGGTAAGTACAAGAAAAACGATTGTTATCAGGTGTGAATTAACATATAGTGAGTTTGCTCACAACTGAAGAAGGTGACAGATATAACATATGCATTAATAAAACTCCAAATGAAAGGTATGGCCATCATTAGGGATGGTACTTGGAGAAATGCTATTGATTCCAGAAACTGAATTTAATTTGATGACTTTTACTGTAATTAACGCAACGGTTTGTACCAGCATAGATCTCTTAACATTATTATCTAAGGTGACAAATTATGAAATTAAATGTTCATTTAAGATGTAATTCAAATTTTCTAAAGGTTTTCTTGAGTCAATGGGTCTCAGTTAATTTCCTTAGAGCGTTTTTTTTTTTTTTTTTTTTTATCCTGCCAATTATCTGCCAGGAGTGAAGGTACTCCTGAGTTACATCAACACTGCAATGAAGGTAACATATGCAAAGGAAACAGTCACAGGCTCTAATGAGTTCTTGACAACACCTGTTGCTTATACTTTGCAAGCTTGAAAGGTATTTTCTTTATAGCATTAGATTTTAATGGTACTGAATGTAACGTGCACATATAATAACAATAATTCACTTTCCTTGTGTTCGCCCATTTACCTTGTCATCTATCTGCTAGATGCAGAGTCTGGTTCTCTTCTCTTTTACACCTGCTTCACCCAAGGGATGTTTATTTTGATGGAGTTACTCCTGATTTAGACCTGTGTATATGAATCTGTTATCTGAGAGAGGTAAATTAATGCTTTTAATCAAGACCACTCTTCTGCCTACCCATCAACATCAAAGCCTAGACATGCTATTAGTTATTGAGAAAGGAAGCACAGTGTGAGTAAGCAGCCCTCAGCTATCTCCGGCTCCCCATTACCAGAATTTTAGCAACATTACCTCAAAACCATGAATACTTTTATCCTCACAGTCACTTGGAAAGGCTATATATCCCCATTTTACTGACCAAAGCCACAAAAGGATGTGGAATTTATGCAGAAATGAGGTGCCTAAATCCAAACCTAATCCTCTAGACCACTTTGCTCAGCTGCTACCCAAAGTCTCCCTGCTTTGAAGGTGCCTCTGTTATGGACATTGAAATCCCACATACCTGAAGATTTCTTTCTGGCCATACCTTGAAGGACCTTGGTCTTGTCAGGATAGAACAGCTGTATGTCTAAGCTTTCCCCTATCAGAGCCTGTGGCCTCAGCAGGACTCTTCCCCACTGGAGGGTGACTCTGCCACCAGGTACTTGGAGTGTGCTGAAATCCTCAAGCCAGATTTCACATTTAACACAAGTGGACTCACTTTTTTTTTTTTTTTTTCCTTTCCTTTTCCCAGATACAAAGAGTGCTGGCAGCCTTACCATTGGTTTTATATCTGGTAGGTCAGTCATGCAGGATGTAGGTGAGACAGATGGCAGCGGACCCTCTGTTTGGGAGGATTTAGATCTGTCTGTACATGCTTCCAGTTAACTACCCAAGCCAAGGGCTAAAAAGTAGGACTTCCCAGTTTACTGAGATCCATGAATCTCACTGAGGCCTGGTGAAGAAGATGTGATGCATCATCTCTGTCTATGTGTACCATCATCTTGGGTGGAACCAGGCCGCTGTGCTGAACTTGCTTCTACAGAGATGGGTAAGAAATACAAGATTTTGTGCTAGATTCCTCATAGTCTAGGCAAAATATTCCTGCAGGCAGCCCTGCTATAAGGTACTATATAGGACAACTGTTGGATGGAGAAGTATGAGCCATTCTTGAAGCAGGAACTGGAACAGATGGCTAAATTTTCCTCTGGTTGTCTTAGTCACCAACAAAATTGATCTCCCTCTCCATTCTTCTCCGTGAGTATTTAAATAATTCAAGAACGGTGACCCCATTTCTACAGAAGGAGTGGAGAGTGCCCCAATACAGCTTTGCCATCGGATGATGAGGTACACTCTCTTAGAAAGGGGAAGGGTGGACTCCCCTCAGACAGATAAACACATTGAGTCTGTTTTCCTGTGTTTTGGGTGAATGTGCCTAATTGTTGTACGAGGGTGTAAAACATGGTGTAATGCATTACAGAAACCATAATTCTCTCTCTGGTTTCCCAAACACATCACTCCCATGCCTACTTTAAGCAGAGGGTGCAGGTGTCCAGATCCCGAGCGAGCAGAGGCGTTTATGGCAAAGCTGAGCCGGAGTGCCCAGCTCCTAATGAGGGCTGGAAACTGGGGGCCACCTTCCGTGTCTGGGGGCCATGGCAGCTGTGTGCCGAGCTGCCGCCTGCCCTCGCCGCTCCGGGAGACGCTGGGCGCCCCGGCGGGGGCGGTGCTGCCCGCCACC
>NW_020799101.1:27744837-27759960 GCF_003259725.1 Athene cunicularia | reverse complement strand
CCGGAGGAGCGCCCGGCGGAGCTGTCCCGCCCCGCGGTGCTGAAACGCGTAACCCCGGCCCGGGCCCCGCCCTGATCGCTGCCGCTTCCAGCAGCGACCAGTGAGTACTCGGGACGTGAAGAGCAAGGGCCAGGTAATTTTTAAAAACACACCGTCCCCCGTGTAGACTGCGGTCCCTCTTTATTTGTCAGCTTATTACAGCTGTAATTGCTTTGCTATTTATCCGCGGAGCAGCTTCCCCTATATTGAGGGTAACGGCATTAGGAAGCCTCGTGAAGAATACTAATTACTTAAACCCAGAACTTTAAATTTCAGGTCTTAAAGGCAAACAGAAGAATTAATTAAAAAAGAGCTTTGAGCCAGGGTAGGCAGTTAAATGCACCATCAATTTAGGCTGCTGACCTGAACAATATTCCTTACCAATGGCAATGTCAGAAAAGAAAATGGGGGAATAAATTGATAAACAATTGAGCTATAGAATAATTTTAAGAAGACAGTTAGAAAATTGCATGTTTATCAAAACAAACATCATGCTCCAGTACTGTTGTAATGTGAATTGATGAATAATTAGTAATAATTACTCCCCAAAGGGAAAGAATTCTTTAAACTTAGGGCTAAACTCTAGTTTTACTTCTGAACATGTAATTTTTCAGCGAAGTAATGAACAAAATGATAATTAATAATAATAAAGATAACAATTTTCTATTAATGCCTATAAATACATCCTGGTTAATCACGTAATGACTAATAGAAACATTCAGAAAGCAGTTAAGAGAGATTTTTAAAAAAACAAATGGCTAAGAAATATAATCCTACTGTACCTCAGTAATTGTTAAAGGAAAGACCCATTATCTTAATTATGTTTCTGGAGCAAACATTATTTCAATGTGACAAAAGATGACATGACACTAAAGGTAAAGCAACAGCAGATGTTACATGAGTAACAAGCCAATATGCCCACATTCTGGTAATTTCTCCCCCCCCAGACATGGTCTCATTAATCTGTGATTAATAGGATTTGAGTATAGTAAATGATGTTGATCTATTGTCTGTCTTTGTCCCACACCATAGAGAGAGCAATTTGTCAGCTCAGTTTTTGTGTGACTATTTAATAGCAAAGAAGGGGAGAGAAAAGACGCTAATCTTCTAATTCACATCTACAGAAAAAGGTCTAAGAACACTGCCTGCCCAGAAATAGCTTGTGTGCAATTCCTATGCCTGTGAGGCTGAGGCAGACAGCCGTGCAATCCCCGGTGCCCACAGAATAGGAACGGTATGTATCTATCACAGAATCACCCACTGTCCGAAGCGAGACTGGAGAGCAAGGCGCGCCGTTGAACAAGGTGCTATTGCTAACTCCTCAAAGTCTGTTAAGTTTCAGCCTGTTACGTGTCAAGGGAGTACTTCTTGACTGGTGTGACTTTTATGAAGACAGAAAATTTCCTTCTTCCCAGAGCAGAAAGAAGAATGAGTCAGGGGAGGGATGGGGAGCAGTAGTGGAGACCAGAACAGTCCTCTTCCTGGGAAAACCGGAATCAATGGAGGGAACATGAAGTGCCGAAACGCCTTTCCAGAGATATCAGGTGAACAATGGCTTCGTGTTAAGATGGTGCCGCTCATAATTTAACTGTCCTCCTTAGGTGCTAAACTTACCTAATAAAATGATTGTCCCTTCCATAGGACAAAACACAAATAATTTCACAATTAAGTCACTAGTTCCAGTTCAGCAAAGCATGTAAACTGCTCCTTAAAACTAGGCATGAGGACACGTGCTTTGATTTTTCCCCCATCCCCCAAATGGCTATTTGATGTCCTCCAAAAGGTCAGAATCAAGGCTTGTTTTTTGGGTGCAGTTAAGGAATGGATCCCTCTGGCACATTTACATCTCATCAAAATGCAGATTTGTTTTGTATAATGATTTCTTGAGTGGTGAATGTAGCTGAAGAGTTCCTCATTGTGCTTAACCACCTAAGCTGTTCTGACAATATACTTATTTAAGGCAATGTGGTAACTCACCAAATTTAATTTGATTTAATTTAATTTAATTTAATTTAATTTATTTTTTGAGGACCTATGTCAGTTTTTCACTGGTTCAATTTTGGGTGCATTTCTGTAAGTAGTTTTATCAATCCAATGGGTGGAACCGGTAAATTGCATTGAAAAAGGGTGGGACTATCTTAAAACAGTTTTGCCACTTGGAAATTGTGCTGTGGACCTGAGCATAAAGTTATTTCTACCTATGTAACTCCTCACTGAATATAACATAGAAAATCTCTACTGTCTCTGCTTTAATGCTAATGCATATGAGCAGGATTTAATGGAAATTGATGAAGGATAAACTTTAGATAAAGAGATGTTTCACTAGAGGAAGAATAAAACCACAGAGAGAATTGAATCTGATTTAAAACAGATAAGAGAGTAGGGAAAGGAGTTGATAGTCCTGAGGTTGAAAAAAAACGGCTCACCATAGCGTGTATTTAAGTTTACAGTATTTACTGCCACATTTCACAAACAATCACATCCCTGTTCAAAGCCACCAGAATCCACTGCTCAGGGGTATGAACCAGCGCTTCAGCATGTACAGCATCCATTGCGGTGACCAGGCTCTGCAGTGGAAACATGTTGGGATTTGGAGAGCAGGTCTGAGTCTGGGCAGCGACAAAGCAAGTGGGGAAATGGGGCAAATGCTACCATCTTGTATATGAATTTTAAAACATAGAGCATTTCCCTGATGGTTGGCAATGTTACTTATGGACACGCTGAGCACTGTTGTCACCAAGCACAAAGCATAGCTCTTTTTCTGCCTTTGGGGGTGAGCACTGACATTTGTCCCCATTTCAGGCATGGCAGCAGATGCATCCAAACTGTCCGCGTGGAAACACGCAAAACTGTCCCCATGGAAAAAGCTCCCTACGTAGAGGTGCCGGAGCTGTCCTGGCTCTATTAATCCCACATGTGAGTGCAGTGCCAAAACCCCTGCCTGAGTTGGGGCCATGTGAATGAACTGAAGTGTAGTAGTAGATCCATGTTGGCATGTCTCTGTGCTTCAGTTTGTGTCTTTCAGAGAGAGGAAAATATCCATCTTGCTTCTGAAGATGAGCTCCTGCAGCATAATGCCAGGCTGTCACGCAATGCAAATTCCTGATCTCAACCTTGGGGCTCTCTGCCTTGTGCTCTCATCTGATGAACTCTAATTGGACACTTGCTCTTCTGGACTCCTATGATCAAGCAAGGGAATATTTCATCATCCAAAACTGGAAAGTCTTGGGGCATGCCCAGGACCAGGGTACATAAGCCTTGGAAAATCGCGTGAGTATGGGAAGGTTTTTTAATCCTGTAAGCAAGTAAATAAGCAAAATGCCCCCAAATGCTCACTCTGAGTAGACCAGGAGGTGCTGGGAGGCTGCGGGTGGCTGTCTGTGATCTGGACTTCATCTGACAAAGTCCTCTGCATCAGGACGTGAATTTATTGCATCTGTCCATCAACAGAGCTCATTACATGGAACTTGAACTTAAGCTGTCACATGTTTTCCAATAGATTAATCTTTATCTAGCATGTGAAGTTGTTGCGAGAGCTATTTGTTATTTGATATTTCATGCTCTCAGACTGTTCAAAAAGCTGCTGAGTTAAGGAAGATCAAAATGCAGAGTGACATTTCTCTTTAAAAAGCCATTATTACAGAAAGACTCTGGGACTGTTAAAATGTGAGAATACAGTGATAGTAGTGAGTGTTATAAAACTGTTATTTTAAAACATGACCTGCTTTCTGCTTGTCCCTTAATATCACTGTGTTTAGAGGGGGAAGGAGGCTGTATTTGAAGCCGTTATCTCCTAGGCAGGCAATAGCATCTGGTGATATTAAAATGTCATCAGATGAAAATATATGCAACAGCATCAACCTCATTTGAGTATGAAATACAAAGACAATCCAAGGCAGACAACTGCTTGTTTAGAGTGATATCTGAATCCAAAGGCTGGATCATCAATAATAGATTAAGGTTTTTTGCTTGTTGTAAATTAGAGGTCGGATGGGTATTGTTGTTTTGTTTTTTAATTATTTATTGTATTAGCAAGGATGGCTGTTACAAAACACCAGGCAGAGTAAAAATGTAAAATACGAAGTGGGAAGAATTAATTTTAAAATCTGACACTAGAATAAAGCTTCAAACCCCTCTATCAACTACACTAATATTAGATAGTAACATTCTGGTAGTTCTGTCAAAGTCAAATACAGAAGCAATTGTTAAGTGTTGATAGGCAGTGGATAGAAGGTGTAATCCACTGGGAACGTTTTGATCCAAAATGAAACAGTTTTCTACCCCTGCTAGTCAGGCAGAAATCTAATTACTCTATTTTGATCTCTATGGAGAGGTAAACCAAAGAGTTATAGGTTATGGACAGTTTTATCGATTTTTATCTCAGAAATCAACAAGTGCAGGCTTTACACTTTACACATACTTGCTTAGCTGGTGTTAGGATCAAATATTTCAAACTGGCTTTCCCTGCTACCAAGTCAATAAGCATTTTAGTTGTTTTGTTCAAGTTGTACTGTTGATGTTAATATTACAGAACTTTTTTGCACTTAGAAGCTTCGGGGGAAAAGATAGCCAGGTTTATATTTGTGAGTTTTAAAGCAGAAGTCTGAACATTTGTTTTTCCATCTACTTATTTTTCTCTTGCAAGACTGTATTGTTATATTATGACTGTAACTGGACAAGCATATGTATTTTTAGCTCTGCATGTAAGAAAAGGATCTTCACTGTAAAGGCAGCAGAACCAGAGTCTGAACATGAAGGGTCTGCCAGTTTCTGGAGGTTTAGCATCCCTTCCACTGACAAGGTAGAGAAGGATAACTGCGGTGTAATGGGTAACACCACCTAAACCATTTCTGTAGTGGTCCCAAGACATTTCTGAGGTAGTTCTGGACTGCAAGGGAGAAGAAGGCTTTCTGTTTCCGGAGTTTGCAGTACACCTTTGGACCAGATACAAACTTCAATTCTCATATTCTAGCACTGAAATATACCTTAGCCCTTTGTCCTGTCTCTGTGGGTGCAGACATTTCCACAAATACCCACTCTCATCAACTGCAGTTTCTGGAAATACTTAATCTTAAAAAAGCCCAACCCTTCTTCTTCAAGCTACTTACCATAAATCCTATGTAATTTTGCTGGACGAGTTCAGACATGGGCCAAAATGATCAATGGAGAGGGAAGTCCTTGTTTTTCATGCAGACACTCTATAGGCATTTTTGATTAAGTTGAAATATACGGGAAAGATTTCACCGCTGGTCTTGCCTAAAACCTTGGCATGCAACCATGTCCCCAATTCAGCAAACAGGATTTGTGCTGTCAAGCTAAAAGATGTCAAGATTTCATGCCAGCTTTTTAGAGGTATAATTATTTGGGGTCTATTGTTGTTAATTACACATTTTCATGCAACCTAATTGGTCTTCAAGAATGTGCATCAAGTCAGGGTCTGCTTGTTCATGCGCACAAAGCAAGCCAGTCATTTGCATTTAACTCCGCTGTCAGAGCCACAGGCACAGACAAGGAGTCCGGGATGAGTGTAGCTTCGAGATTATTTTGATAGCTTCTCTTCTTCGTGTCCTGGGAGATAAGGGTGTTTCTCCCACAGCTGCATTTTTTCCTGAATGACTGACAACCCCTTTAGAGGAGATCAACCCCTCTTTGTGCCCTTTCACTCACTCGGAGGTTATCAGCTGAAACTGCACTCAGCATTCAATCACATCTTTCCCCTGTGGCCGTAACTCCTGTTAACACAATTAACCTTCTGATGGGAACATAAAATGAATCTAGGGAGGGAAAAAGAGCAGAAATACATTCCCATGTTAAGGATTAAATGGCCATAGTGCTCATAGCAGTGGTTTTTCACCTCTTTCTCTTCCACAACATTGTCTGTAAGGGGCTATTAGCAGGAAGTCACTTGTGGCAAAATTCTTCCGAGGGATCCCAGCAGCTCTTCTTTTATTGGCAATTTTTTGACTTTAAGGTTGACAGAAAGTATTATTGGACATAAAACTGTATTGCTAACCAAATGAAAATTTGTATGTTTGTGTTTTGGTTTTCTGACCCCCCCCTCCAAAAACATCTAAATCTGAAAGATACTGCTTGACCAGCCAGAGTTCCCCCCCCGGCTTTTTTTTTTTTTTTTTTTTAAGGGGGAGGGGGGGGATGATGGAAACAAACAGTATCTGTCTTCTTTTGTGTTTCTTTTTCTATGACAGTATTTTGAAATGATGAACAGACTCATTGTACACTCATCTTTTGTTTTCATTTACTGGCTGTGTTTCTGTCCTGAGCTCTGGATATCTCTGTATGTGTCCTGCTGGCTGTGCCCTAGCATGTGTCTACTCTAAGCATGTTTTAGCCACAGTATTGCTGAGGGTGTCTAAATACACCCCCAACTCCCCTGAAGCTGAGACATGAGCATTCACTTTTTCCCTTTTTGCCTCCTTCTCTGCTCCATGGGCGACGTGTCCTTAAGAGCCAGGTAGTTGGATGGAGGCCAGCAATGCCCCTTGGGCACCATGCACAGTCTGTGACACCAAGGGTGCTGTGCAGGTCTGGTGCTGAATAAAACCTCTGTTCTATCTCTGGCTCTCCCTCTGATTACCTTCATCAAGCTAATGCTCTGCCCAGTTTTCCTCTACAAACATATCCGTGGAGGACTTTTCCCTCAATTCTATGTGCTCCAAAGTCCCTGAGCAAAGAACTAGGCATGTATTTGAGCTGCTGAGGTAAAGCACTCAGAGGACACCCCCTTGAGCCCATTGACTCCCAGTGGTGAGACTGAAGGTGGTGGAATGGGGTTGGAAGGTATTTGTTCTCTGACCGGCTGAATCTCTACTCCCTCTGATTAGGAGAAGGGCCTGGAGATGCTGGGCCTTTTGACTTTCTCAGGTCTTGCCTATTCTGGAGTGTTGCCCAGCAGCAGGTACTTGGCCTGTGCATGGCTTCAGTATTCCAGGCGTTTGCAGGACTCCATAGTGTAGCATGTAATTAGACAAGGGATGAAATATAAATACCACTTTTCTAGCATAGGCACATCCTCAAGCACAGACAGCAGTTCAACCGAGGCAGCAGTTAAGTGAGATGAGGACAATTTGTGTTTTTCTCTAAGATTACAATAATGTTGATTTTGACTCTACCCCATTTACCAAGTTTGCATAAAATCAGTAAGGTCTAGCTGCTAAGGGTGTACCTGCACTCTTCCTCTGCTGATTGACTAGGTTTTATGCAATGCTTCTGGTGACAGACCTAGGGAACTTTGACCGTTGTAGCATCAGGTATACAGCATGCAAGTGCCAAATTTGTATTTTCAGCATCCTTCACAGAAGTAGAGCTAATTGCTTTAACAGTAACTGAAGCAGGCAGGGAAAAAGAACAAGCTGCTCTTTAATATCTGCAATTCTTACAGGTTTTTGTGTGCTGTGATGTAAGGAATAGGATTATAATGTACATGTTGATGTGTAGATTTGAAAAAGTGTTGTAAAGTTAAAACTTTTGTGGAAAACCCCAATTAATAATGCTGGAATGTGTCCCTGTCAAAATAAAAGAAAATCTTTGCAACTAGAGGCAAGTGCCTCGTGCTGCTGAAGAAGAGCCAAGGGAGCTCTGTGAATCTGCCAGTTTGCAGATGAAGCAGCTGTTGGGCTTGTAAGAAAAGAACGAGGAAACACAGTTGATGGGAGAAGGAAGATCCAAGGATATCAACTGACAACCAAATGTAGGGCTTATTTGCATTGTAGGATTTTTTTTTCTCTATTTCATTCCTCTTTTCTCTTTTCAGTTCTGATGCGTTAGTTGTTCGCCTGCCCTTGTCCAGAGAATTGACTGTTGCATCCATGGGAGATTGCTGGCATGAAGAAAACACAGTAATTAAAGTGAGGAAAGCTGATGTCAGGCTTGCTTCTCACTTTCAAAGGAACTAAGAACTTCACCAGAAAACAGTTTTGTTTGAAAGCAAACTTCATTCCAGTGGATGCAGTTTCCATACTGACACCGTTGAAATACGGCTTATTGTAGCTCTGGAGCAGTGGAGCACAGCTGTGGAGCTCTGCAGTGGAGATCACCCTTAAGGTAAGGGTGTGACAGAAGAATTGCACATTAAAAGACCAATAAAGGACAAGGCAAGGTTAAATAAGATTGTGTCCCTGGCTCACACCAGTATCCTTTGTCTTGCTTTTCACAAGAGATACCAGTTAGCCATTGCCCTCCCCCACACAACTGCCTCCAACTCAAGCATCCTCTTACCTGTTCCTGCTGCGGTACATTTAGAGGACAGAAAATCCACATGTGTTTGGTGGGGTTGCAGGGAGGTGGCCACGAGGAGATGTGGTGTGTGTCAGGTCAGGAATTGCACTCAGGACACAGGGTGCAGAAGTGCTTTCTGCTGCACTGAGCCAGCTGTGAAGCCCATAACCCAGCATGCTGGTGGGCTGAGGGCAGTGTTGGTAACTCGGGTTTTTCCACTGGGGAGAGAGACATGGATATAAACCAAATGGCTGTAAAAATGTGAATTCAGGACATACTAAGCAGCTCTCATCCTCCTGAAAGACGTGTGCACTGGGCTTTATGTAAATCCTGAAAGGATACATCTCCCAGCTCATCTCATTTTTGAAAAGGGACTAAGCCTCTGCGAGTGCTGGTTGCTTGGGGATTATGGCTCAGCGTCCAGAGGGGGATGCACCCGGGGTGACTTATGGTGTTTAAGGGCTTTATGCATTCACTCAACACCTACAGCTGTTAGGATTTCTTTTGTTTGGTTTCTGGAGATGGTAGGACATATACTCTTAGTTTTACCAGGTTGAAACACAGAATATCATGGGCTCTCCTTCTTTTCCTGGATCCACACACAGATGTGCTACTGAAAACCAGTATTTGAGAGATGGCACTATGTCTTTTCTGCTAAGCCAGGTCAGCTTTACACAGATCAGTTACCATGTATGTCCTCCTTCACTGTCCAAGACCCACAGTTGTACCAGGTGGATCTGTCACCAGTCTTCTCCCAGAAGAGCCTTGCTATATTTTACAGTCCACAGCACCTCAGATTACTTCTTCATGTAAAAGTTCAGTGTTGCGGTCCATCCCCTGGGAATTACAGTGTCTGAGCTGGCTCTGCAGTACCAGGGTGATGTGGTTATTAATCCTTCTGATAGGGCTGGAGCAGTCACTGTCTGGTGGAAGGGCTTGTGCATTACTACATAATACATCAAACCTCTGGTGTGGCAGCTTCTTCTGAAGAGCAGATAAATTTTCCACTGCCTTGTGTGCCTCTGTGCAGGGCTCTGCTATCCTGCATACTGTGATCTGCCTACTAGCATCAGGACACTCAACCAAGAGAGGGGCAGGTTAGGTTTGATTATTCTGAGAAATTACCTGTTTAAGATGACACTTCACAACTGTGGGATTTTGTAAAGGAGTTTTATCATACAGTTCTTGGAGAAAAGTAAAAGGTAATAAACTGAAACAAGTCTGTAATATAAATTATTCACTCTTCCTCATATTTTTCTAGTGGAGATGGTGAGACAATCTCCTGCACCAGCAACTGTGGGAAAACCATACCTTCACCCAATCTTTTTTTTTCCCCTTGAGGTATATTCCTTTTGTTACAACTCAGAAGAATAACTGAGGCTATATGGGTCTTGGCTGTCCACTGCTGTTTTACAGTCTGCATTATCTAGTTTTGTTTATCTGAAGCTGAAGCTCAGAAAACAAAAAAGATAACGTGGGAAGATACTAATGGGGTTTCGTCTGCTATTCTCTTTTTTTATGGGCTTGTGCTTCCTACTCCTTTCCTTCCAGTAGGCAGTTCTTGATGAAACAGAAGTAAAATCCATTGGTCTGCATTTCAGAAAGTAGTCTTTAAACTTCCAAACAGAGTAGACATTTTCACCTGTATTTTCCATGCACAAAAACTGGATGTGGAACAATATCACAGCAAAATTGGCGGTGTGCGCTTGGAGGTCCCTTTGAAAAAATGGATCTATTCAAAACTGTATTTCACCCTCAGTCCTAAATAACTGATTTATGTTCCAGGTGAATTTCTACAGCAATTTACAGTTCTTCTACTTTTTCAATTATCCATTTTTCCCCTATTGAGATCTTATTCATTTTCATTTACTTCTGCAAAATCTTTTTTCCTACTCACAGTACCATTATGACTTCCCTGACTATTTCTTTGAAATTAAGTGCTTGGTTCTTTATCTTTTCATCATTAATTACCGATGTCTCTTTGACCTCTGCTTTGTAAGCTACCATGTCATATTTCTATTTCCTATCTTTTAGACTTGTTTTTTTCTTTAATGACCTGCTCTGAATAGCTTTGTTCTTGTTTTTCTGTCAGTTCCCAGAATGGCCACACAGCCGAACCTTTGCCCTCCTCTCTTGTTTTTCATCGTCTCTATTATACCAATGGTCTAGTTAAAAATGTATTTTACAGCTCCCTGAGGCCGAGACTCTCTCTGTCTAATTATGCTGACTATAATCTATATAGGTATCTATCTCGATAGCCTTTTGCTGTGAGTGTGGGCCAGCTAGCACCTCTCTTTTGAGGGCCTGATGTAGTTGGGTGTTAACTGAAGTGGGTGCTACTGTAGGACTTGGGGTTTGGTTTAGGAGTTGGGAATAACATGAACAGAAGCCACTCCATGAATGCTGGATTAGTGAAATATTAGTATAAATGGCCGAGGATTTTTTCCTGTGGAAAAATTATGAACCTTTTTTGGCAAACTCTTCAGGGTGACACTTTGGTAGTTCAGGAAGATTCAAACCTGTCCTTAGGTATCCAAAGTATTTCTGGGGCTGGTTCCACATATATAATTTCACCATGACTTATAGTGGCATTTTCATTTGCTTCTTTCTTCATAATCATTCCCAAAGTTTTTTATTTTATAATTGAAAAAAATCAAATAGTTAATAAATTATTTTCCTGTCTTTGCCAAATCTCCCATTAGTGTCAGTGGAGTCTCATTTAGAGAGTGAGGTTAGACTCTACCGTCGCCTTTAAGTATTCCTTTCTCGGGGAGTTGATGGCTAGGAAGGAAGGCCAGCTGGTTTTCTTAAAACTGTGAGAGCGGCTGGGCCTTCTCGCTGAAATATATTTTATAAATGTGTAAAGGGAGACATGATAAATGCAGGCATTTGCTGTCATTTTGTTCTTTTAAATAAATAACTGAGTGTAATGAGTCTCAGCCACAGAATGAACATAATGAACCTCCAAAAAAGATGTTGTCTGAGAGCAATATTTACCACTGAGGAAGGGATTGTTACAGAAACAAAAATTGTTTAGACGTTAGTGGGTGAGATAAGAATCTATTAAAGGAATTAAAAGCGAAGATGATTCATCACACATTTCTGCTTATTTGTAAGAGACACATGAAAGGCAGGGATTTCAAAACATTTGTATTAGAAAAACATCAATAACAAAGCCCCCTGATTTAATTTTTCAGTCTCTCAGGCTTCAAAAGAAGATGTGACTTTTCCAGTGAAAAACACACAGCACTGGTAACTAACAAAGGCTTGGTTTGCTTTGCTGCATTTCATTCGTAGATTGGTCACCTATATACGTTATTTACACCGTTTTCTTCTGTGCAAAAATCTAGGAACTCTTTTCGTTGTGTTGAGAGTCAGATTTCTGATAACATTTCACAGGGGCGAAGTGTTTCTCCTGATGGTGCTGCTGAGGCAGCCGCGGTGTGGCTGTGGGCTGTGCTGGTGAGGTTACACGGGTACTGGAGCAAGGTCCTGCAGTACAACTATGGTACAAAAATTGTTTTAAAGTGTTTTTCAGAGCAGAATACAGATAATATTGATAATATAATACAAGATAATATAATAATACCAGATTTTTATGGGTATGTTTGCTATAGAGGGATAATAGAGAACACAGCAACGAAAGCAAGAAATAGAGAAAGAAGTGAAACCAAAAGAGAACATGTAAATAAACAAGCAAAGTGTTAGCTAGTGTTGTGACCATGTGAGCTGCTGGAAGAAAACGGGAGTTACAGTTTAGCAAATCCCAATTCCTTTTGTTGTGCAGCCTGAGTTTTGCTGAACAATACTCTTCTAGATGTCTCCTGTTAAGTCGAACATCTATTAAAACAGCCTTTGAAAATGAACTGGCTTGTACCAGCTCCTGCTAATTTGGTCAGGGGTCACTAAAATCCTGATGTGCTGGAAAGCAGCAATAACTTCCCCAGCATGGGAGTGGTACTTCAAGGACCAAACACATTTTTAAGGCTGAGCAGCAGTAGGGTAAGACTGAACCGGGGAAGGGAGGGAAGATCTTGATTTGGCTGTTCCCCTGGGTGAGCGGTGCCCCGGGGAGCTGGAGCTGCTTGCCGGAGCATCGCTGGGAAGAGCTGCAGTGCTGCTGAACTACAGCAGCTCTGCTGCCTTCCTCAGCCTCTGACTCAGCAGAGCCCAGTGCTGTAGACCTACTGTCAGGTACAGCCATACAGCTCGCTGGCGGTGAGGAGATGTGCAGCATGCTTGGGAAAATGAAGCTGTGCTGAGTTCAGGGCTGCAGGGTCAGCGTCAAACTGCTGCCAGGCTTCTCCAGTCTGCCCACTGGGGTTCCTGGCCCTGTGCTCATTGCCCAGGGATGAGAAGGGTATTTGAGGTGGGGGGAGAAGGGATGAAAGGGGCAAGGAGGCCCTGAGATCTCACATGGTCCTTTGAAAGGCACTCTGGGATCTAGAAAGGTCAGGGAAAGTTAACGGAGCTACATCTGCATGTGGAGTCCTCCTCCCCATCCCCTGAACCACTACCATCCCCTGCATGGCACAGCACTGAAACCCAAACTGGCTTCTGGGGGCTTTTTTTTTTTTTTTTTAAAAAGTGATTCCTTTCTGAAGTGCAATTGTATAAAAAAAAAAAAAAGAAAATCCCCATTTTGAGAATTAAGAGAAACTTTATCATACTTGTTTACTGTAATAGTAATTTTTCTCTTTAACTTGTACCATCTAAAAATGCTGAACTGCATTTTTGCTCCTACTTAAAGGTGCCATGAGCCTTGTAGACATAAACCAAGCACAGGACGTTTCAACCCAGGAGCCAACCATTTTACAGACTCATAACAGTCTAAAGAAAAATGCCTTTACGCTAAGAAATACCATGTAGCCATAGGAGTCACTGCCTTGTTTGCTACAATGCCCAATGCTTATTTTAAGTCCTAACTCTGCTATTCTTTATTGCTGTTTTCATTTTTGATACAGTTCTGCTTGTGTATTTTCCAACTGAACATACCGTGCTTCTGTTTAACTGTCTATTTATAGTCATAAGAGAAATAAACATATAAAATAAATGCATCTTGATGCATAGCTGTGCAGGAGTACAGATGTTTTATTAATGAAAATGAATCCAGCTTTTTGTAAGTCATGGCAGCAATATAACATATCATTGTTTGCTTCTCCGCTAGACAGTCCCTGCTGTTTTTACATAGAAATTCCTGTAATACTTAATGGACATCTGGAAGAATTCAGCCAATTAATCGAATTCACGCAGGAGCTAGGCTAATGGCTGTCTGAAAGGCAGATTACATTAAATCAAACTTGCAATATGAATGAAAGTACTTAATCATACATGCAACATTCATTAGACGTGGCACAGCAAGTGTTTTGATTACTTTAATGAAAGATCAGGTAAAGTGCATCAACTGAACAGATTGAAGAGACAGCATGCTTACAAATGTTTGATTATGTTGACTATCAACAGAAACAGTGCCAGTAATTTATAGCAAAACATATTTGGAGGAGGAGGAGGAGGAGGAGGATAGAGCTGGTGAACTTGGGAGGGGAAGTGAAATTTGGGCCTCGCCTCCAAGCACTTAAATTAATAGTCAGGATAGCGAGACTTTAATCAAATGTCATGAAAGAAGCAAAACAGATATATTTGGAGACTCATGTACAGCAACTCCTAGGGATCACTTGTGTTTGCAGTACTCAGAGCGTGATGCTAGCTTTGAGTCCCCTGTGTTTTGTCTGACTTTGGAGTAAACAGAGCTAAGTCCTAACTGGAAAAAATATTTTCAAAACAATGGGATTCATGCTCGATCTTTCTGTCTGCAAAAGGTAATGATTTCGGCTTGTTGTTGCTCTTCCCCTTGGGCTCAGTGGAAGACCCTCCAGCCGCCACTGCCCTCACCCTCTGCGGCAGGCGCTGGTTCCCAGGGAGGAGAGCGCAGCTGAAGAGGAGCTTTGGCTGCCACTTTTTCCCTTTTCCAGCCTTATCAGCCAGCAGAGCAGTTTGTTGTTACTCCTCCAGGCCACCCATGGGTGCTGACCCACCAAATACGGGCAGAGTCTCCAGCCTGATGCCCTTTGCCGAGAGCCAGTGCTGCAGCCTCGCCCCTCCAAAGCTTGGTGTACGATGGGTGTTTGCCAGGTCTCACTTGGGGATGAGCAGGGTGACTGACCTCAGAAGCTGGAGGTGCACTTTTGGAAAAGAGCAGCAGGCCTCTGGCTCAGTGCTGCCTTCCCTTTGCCCTTCTCCTCCATATTCCCTGCACAGAGATGAATCACCATTTCCTTTCGGGAGCTGTTGCCCTCCTTGGTGCTTTTGTGAGCTGCAGGCACCCAGCTCACATGTGTTTTGTTTCCTTGTAATGCAGTTTTCCTGCTTGCTTCTTTAGGGCGCTGCTCTGCCCAGCTGTTTGTAGACACCTTTCTGTGTTGGTTTGCTCTCTTTCTCCCATTCTCTGACACTGTTTTTCCTTATCACTGTCCCCTGTGCTCCATCTGCCCCTGCTCAGCTGTTCCTGGCAATGATGGCTCCTATGCTGCCATCTGCTTTGCAGTGGCCAGGACGTACCTACACCTCATTCCTTAATAATTCCTGTCATTCCTTTGCATAGGCAAGTGAAGCTGCAGTGACATACATCCTTCTGGCAGGAGCTACTTGCAGCTCGGACAGGAGAGGGAACTGGGAATTCTGTGTGACCTGAAGAAAATGGAGGGAGAAGTAGACAGCATACCACGGAGTGGGTATGTGAGAAACGTCTTGGGCAACAGCCCTGAGGAATCACCTGTTGCCCCTCTGAGCCAGAGGTATCTTATGGAGGAAGCTGGTTTGGCACAGCGGTATGAAAACATTCGGGGGGGG
>NW_020799101.1:27738949-27744787 GCF_003259725.1 Athene cunicularia | reverse complement strand
GGGGAAAGGGGGGGGAAGGGGGAGAAAAAAAGGTAAATATTTTCCTGAAGCTCCCTGCACTGCACCCCTGCAGGATTGGATATGCTCCAACACCAGCCATAGTGTGGCCATAAAATATTTGTGGCTGTGATTCACCTGGTTCTGCTCTCCAGAAGCCTCCTGGATTGAGCCCTTTTAGGAAATGAAGCAAACCACAGGTTTCTCTGTCCCACCTCGACTTTACTGGAGGCAGATATGGAGCTTCCCAGCCCCGCATGCAGCACAGGCACCACACAGGAGCTTCATTTCTCCCATCTTCCTGCTGGCTCCTCTTGTCTCTTCAGTTGTTGCTCTCTTCTCGTGCAGAGCTGTCCACCTTTCTGCACGTACATCTGCACGCAGTGCAGCTGGGACTCGGCCTCGCTGAAAGCCACTATTGCTATTCATATAATTAATAACCATGACCTTTCTGTACAAGGAGTATCTTTTTCAGTGAATTACAACATATAATGATGTTTGTAGGAAACAAACTGCTGAGTATCTCATGCTGAAGGAAGCCAAAGCTTCCTATTTATGACATGGTGAGATCAATAAATAACTCCATTACAGGCAAATTTGTCATGGCAAATGGCTTCAGCCTGTGGGGTACGAGCTGAAATCCAGCTGAAATCCGTAATGAAATAACGAAAGTCATAATGGTCCCATCGAGGCTCTTGGATGACTTGTATGAGTTTGGGAATGTTGGGCGGCTCCCTGGAGAGGACCTGGTGTCCCCACGATGGACTAATGCAGACAGAGGTGGGGAAGAGCCAATACATGGGAATGCTCATTTGGCCATTACACTGCTGCTCACATACAGAGTAGGGACAAGAGCCACAGCGTCACTGTCCTCCCAATATCAGCTTTGTGATGGCAGCATGGCAACACCAACAGCATCACTTAATTTACAAAAAATGAGGAAGGCTGAATGTTTTTGTAGAGTCTTAAAATCCCTTCAAATCCCTCTAGACCAAGTACCTTCACAGAACAGTGTTTCCTACCTTCTCTTACGGATTTTTGTTAATATTTGAGCAATGAAGAAACCACAGCAGCTGTCAGCATCATTTTCCCCTTGAGGCAGACTGCCCTCAGGTAAAACAAAACACAATTAAGGTACTAGCCAGGTCAGTTATATTAGACAATCCATATCCTCATAATGCAGATATTTCCTTCAGTGTCTGTCACCAGCATCAAATCCCCAACCACAGCAAGATAATTGGCAGCCTCCTTCTAGGGGGAAGACAAAATGGCTTGTGCTGCCACCAAAACCAGCCTGGATTTTGTTTGTGTAAGTGCTGGAGCCTGGGGGCGGTAACGCTCATCTAGCTATATTGCTGGCGATTCATGTATCAAGGACAGGCTTCTGAGACAGCTTCTGTCTCCCTCCTATTTACTGCTCCTTTAATTACAAACCAGATGTCGGGGGAAGATTTAAAAGTCAACTTTATTTGAAATTCTGAAATATAAAAAACTAGACCACAACAATTTTTTTTGTGGTGGGGAGGGGAAACATGAAGGAGAGAAATGTTCTTTAATCCTTTGCTTATAGTTCTCTTCTATTTTATTTTTAACTCTTATTTTTTAAAGTTGTGGTTATTTTTTCTTTTATTAAGTGGCCAAAGGCATTTCTCTTTTTCTTTCTGCCCCCTCAGCCCCCAGAAGAGTTTTTAGGCTTTTCTCTGAGAACCAGACCTCACCCGAGACCTCCTCCCTCCCAGCCGGGATTGCTCTCATACATTCCTCTTGCTGTTTATGCCCCAAGTCTGTTCAGAAACATCAAATGCAGCTGCCCACTTGCTTAACGACATTGTATTTGGGGACTGCACTACACCTCCTGTCCAGCATCCTTGCAGACTCCCAGGTGTCTGGCAAGGAGCCAGCGCTGGCCTCCTGGCTCTGCTGGAGACACGGCTGGTGCTGGGAGCAGTGGGATTCCTACCTCGCAGTCAGAGATCACGGTCCCCGGGCAGTGTGTGGGCACTGGGATGGAGGAGGACCTGGCTCAGGAGCTGCCGGTGCCGTACCGAGGTGATCAGATGGAGCATCCCCCAGAAGGCACCAGGAGCTCTCTGCTACAACAGGGGATGGTATCCACAGGAACCTGAAGGTATCCACAGGAAGCCTGTCCTTGCTTTGGAAGGGATTGATCCAGCCATCATTAAATCTGATTGCTGAATCTTGGTAAGGCTTGAATGGGTCTCCCAGGCTTATTTTAGTAGGAGAGTTACAGACAAAGGTGGAAGTCCCTTCACATGAAATGGGAAGCTTCAGTCAAAAGGGAGGCCAAGCAGCACTGTACCACTCTTGTTTCCACTCCCTACACACACACCCCAACATTCAGCTCCAACCAGAAAGGAGGGAATGGTCTGAGGACATAAGAGGAGGAACTGTGGCCTCTTTTTCTCACCCTTACCAGTTTTCCGGGAGTGCCTGTGTCCTTTTCACTCACCAGCTACTGCACTTTCCCACTAGAAGTTTCACCTCCTATTTACTGTGGGATTAACCCTTTGCTTAATCTAAGGTCATCTAAGGTTGACTCTCATACATAAGTGGCAGATATGTTTGATCAAGTCTAACCTGATTTTATCAGACTGTAGAGAACGCAGAGTATGGGTCAGGAGCAGTGACATTGTTCAGTTTCTTGCTTAGGAAAGCCTCGACCTTAAATAAAGTTCCCCTTTTCTATGATCTGCAGATGGATTAAGGGCTGCACTCTCAGTTATGTGATGGGACTAACGGAATTTAATAAATGAGTGGGAGAAAAATCCATCAAATTTTCACAGGATTTGGGGGTGTGTGCACACAAAATTGTTAAATATCCTTATAAATTATCTGAATTTTCTAATTATAACATTTTGGGAAGGAGTAAAAGCTGAAAGCAAGAAGGCAAACCCATGTAACTATTGGGAAAGCTCAGAAGCTGCGAGAGCTGGGTGTAATGCCATTCACCAGGGCTAGACTCACTTGTGAATGCAGGGAGGGAGGGGAAACAATCTACAACAACCCTGTGAGTGGGAGCCAGGGCACTGGGACCCAGCATCGGGGCAGGGGCAGCCTAGAGAAAACAATACAGCTATTGAGACAAAGGAATCACAAGGTGGCTGCAACAATTTCAATCCCAAGATAATTTTGCCGGTGCTTTTGTTGAAGATCCATCCATGGGCACTGGCACATGCTGCAGGAAGACCAGTGATGGGACGATGGGTTCTGCAGGTTTGGGTCCCACCTCAGAAACTGATAATAAACTGGAGGCAAGTGGAGAAGGCTCCAAGAAGGCTGCACAGCGAGCGCACTGTGGAGCACGGGGCAGACAAACTCTCAACAAATCACGCAGAAGAGCTGTGAAGCGCAGCAGAAGGAGTAGTGGGTGGGGAGGTGGAGCAGTGATTCCACCTCTGCGAATTCGGGAGGAGAGACTCCAAGGTACCTCTTCCTGTGACCTCTGGCCCATCTGAGACCCAGGACACTGAGGGCCTGAGGAAACTTCCTGATGCAACTCCAGCCTACAGCTTCTACCGGAAAACTGTTTGGAGTCTCAGCAGATGCCCACAGTGTACCTGCTTTCCAACTGGCACTTCACCTCCTGCTGCTCCTACGTAGGAAAAGGCATCATTGCATTCCTCACCCCTCAGGACAGAAGCTGAGCTGGACATTCCTACCACTGACTGCTTTTGCAATGTGACAAAAGCAAATGAAACGTTAATGGGAACATTGCTTACAAGGGGAAACTGAAGGAATTATTTACATATCGCTTGGAGGAACACTATAAAACAGTAGATCTGTAACCAGAGGTCCACTTATTCAGTGAGAAATGTAGCTGGGAAGTCCCAGTTTGTTCTGCTGATCGAGGATGCTAATTAAACTGAGACACCAGAGTGAAAAGGGTAGGCTTATTTTACTGTTAATAATTAAAGGATGTAACCAAGTGATACAGAAAATAAGCAATAAGAAAAATACAGAATGGCACACTTAATTATTACTACATACAGTTAATTATAGAAAATAAGAACAAGCAAGGTAATGCACCTCACCATTACTACACGATGGGGAGAATAATGATTAAGAAAGATCCCTCACCACCTGCACACGTTACCAACACCCAGACCCGCAGTCGCTGGGGAGCCCCGGTTGCAGCAAGGATTTGGAGAGCCTGTCCCGGCAAGTGGGAAGTCCTACGTGATGTGTCCACCTGTAGGTGAGGCTTCCAAAGTCGGCAGCATGAGGGTCCAGCCTCATATACCAAATATCAGCACGTCAGAATGACTTGCACCTTTCTTTGAGCAGAAACATCTGGTTTCATCCTCCTGTTGGATTCCACCCAAAGCCTGGCCAGGGCTCGGGGGGAGAACCAAGGGAGTTTCTATCAAGGCCAAATACTTGGGCTCTCAGCCTTCAACAAGGCTAAACAAGGGAAGGTGGATACACATTCTCACAGCATTTCATCCTTACTACTGGTGACATTTTGTCCAAACTACATCTTTCACTAGTGAGCATAGATATTTTTTAATTATCAGATACTAATTAATGAACGCTAATGGTAATACAGATTTTACTAATTAGCAGATACTAATAATGGATAATGTTTGGTTGTGAGGTTCATCTAGAGGTCAACTTTGTTTCAGAGCCTATTACTCAGGCCCTACCACTACAGAGTTACACAGGTCAACCCAAATATTAGGCAAAAATCATGCCGCCAGTCAGCTGAAGTGACCTAACTGCACTGCAGCGTGGCTCATCGGTCCCAGTTACAGCGGTTTATACTAACAAAGGGTGATCTCTAGCCCGCACTGTCTATAATCTAATCTGAAATTCAGTGCAACCATGAAAATGGAGGAAAATGGGAGAGTAATATAAAAAATGATTAGGACTTTGCTAAACAAATATAATCAGAGCACTTACACAGACAAGTGGTTGAGTGTTTGGCATAGGTGGGACAAGTTCCATTCTTGCATGAAGGCTTCGAATCTTTCTTGCCACTTCTGGAAAGCCCCTTGATCTAGAGGTGCTGGTTCTCCCTCTCTCCCAGTGGTTCTCCCTTTCTGCCGGTGCTTTCTAATTTCTCCATCTAGGGGATGCCTCCGGGCCGGTGAGTCCGACCGCACTCCCGTGGCAAGGGATGCCTGTCCCTGGGCAAGGGATGGAGCGGCTTTAGCGCGTTGCTTTTCAGTGGCACGCCATCTTGTGTATACAGCGAGCAGAGGGTCTCCGGGCGGGATCGCACCCTCCCGCCTCCAAAACAGGGCTCGGATAAAGGCGAGATCCAACAGGTAGATGCTGGTAACGCGCGGCGGGGGCTGCTGACAACCCTCTGCAAGCGCGCATCATCCCCCACTGAAACAGCAGCCCTTCCGAAAAGGCGATGAGTGGTTTAGCAAATGCAACTACTGCCCTGCTCCAGGGATGCACAGCCTGCCACTAGGCTCACGGCATCCACGGACGGGCCAGGAACGGCGTCGGGGCGGGGGGCGCGGGGAGGTCTGGGCGCTTTTGCAGTTTGTTGCACCCCAGCTCGGTTTTGCCTCCCCTGGGCTCGGGAGGCTGCCACGGGCGAAGCTGCCACGGGCCCACAGCCGTTCCACGGCCCAGTGTTTAGCATTTCGGGCGGCAGTGGCCGTTCTGCTCTTGCACTGGGAACTCACCTTAACACAAGATCTTGCTGGCTGCTTGTGGGAAAACTCTCGATGTGGCGGTGCTGAAGGACGGAGCAGACTCCCAGCCCCCGCTCCCTTCAGAGGGAAGAGACGCGGGGCTGCGCGGCCCGGCCCGGCCCCAGCGGCGGGTGAAGGCTCCTGCCACAAGCACCCCCGAGGGATGCTGCTG
>NW_020799101.1:27610951-27738899 GCF_003259725.1 Athene cunicularia | reverse complement strand
GGCCCCAAGGAGCCGGGCCCGGCCGGCACCTGCCGGGAGGCGGATGGTGCCGGGCGGCGGGTGTCGGCCCACCGAAAGTGCATCTGCCATAGCTGCTCTCGGATAGAAGTACAGCTGTATATACGATATTTAAAGAGAGGAGTTATTTTTCGTGAGAAAAGGAGCCTGATCTAGTGACCCTGTTTGTATAGCCTTAGCCCCCGAGCTTCCACATTTAAGTTATTGTGAGGTGTTTCGTTTGCTGTACTAAGATAGTCGAGAAGGTGAATGTCCCTATTAAGTCAATGTCAAGTCATATAATAGCTAGCAAAACGTATGGAAAATGAATCGTGCTGTCTGCTTAATTAAAATACGAGGTGTTGATCTTCTGTAGCTAAGGACGCATCTCCCGCTTTCTCTGTGTTCCTGTACTCTCGTGACCATGCGGTAGGGCAAACGCGCGTCTCCAGCAGCTGCCCATGTAGAAACCCGCTCTGTTAGTGGCTTGTCAGCGCGGCACGGACAATAGGGAGAAGCGGGGTTGGGTCTTGCCAGGCCGGGCGGCGTGGGGCCCTGCCAGCCCCGGTGTCGCAGGCAGGTAGCAGGTGCCTGACGCAGGCGGCCCTCCCGGGCGGCCTCCGACCCCTCTCCCCTGTGAGCCGCGCTGTTGATGTGAGCTCCTCTGAGTCTTGTGAACAGCTGAAATTAGATCATGAAACAGTCTTTTGGTATGTTGCTAAAGCGCAGACGACAGGCTACCTTCCTCCTCCCTAACAAGACCTACCTTTAGCAAAGCAACCTGTGGTGTGTGTTCCCTGGCTTTAACGGTGGTCTGGCCAAATGCTTCGAAATACTGTCGAATTTACCAGCTGCTGACACTTCAGCTGGTATTTATTTATTTATTTATTTATTTATTTCCACACATGAGTGCTTGTTTCTAAATGTGATAGCAGATGAGGCCAAAAATAAGGACAAGCAAATTCAATAAAGGATTTAAAACAAAGCTCACGCCTTTCTTGAACTCAGCAGGGCAAAGTGGGTCAGCTGGTGATTTCTGAAGAACCGACTTGATCCCAGCCTTAGTCTTTGTTCTGGCACCCTCTCTGAAATGAGCAGGCAAAATATTTCAGGCTTTTGATTAGCACCCTGTAAAGCAGTTATTACTATAGTTTTATAGTTTGTTACAACAAAAGATTCACATCTATCACACCCAAAGGCTGAATGCAAGCAATGTGTGTTTTATTTTACATGTGCTTCATAGACTACAATATAACCTAAAGCAGCTAAGATGCTGTCTGATGAAGGAGGCTAAACTCACAGCTTGCTCTTCTCTCATGACAGAAATAAAGCATATTATTTTAATTTGTGCATTTTTTCATCATTTGTTGGTAACAGAGACTTAGGTAAAAATGCCCATTTATGCAAGGAAGTGAGTTCTCCCCTGGAGAAGGTCACTATGTGTTTTTAAATTGTCATTCTCCTTTCTCCACTTGTGCAAAGACAAAAGGCTCCGGACCACACAAAACTGACGATTATTAGCTGCTTCTACAATTAGCACTTGAACGAGCAGCCTGCAGGAGGGAATGTCCTGTGCTTTGTGTTACCCGTGGAGCTACCTGTACTGTACCTGCTAGGTCAGGGAAGGAGCGGGGGGGTCAGGGGGAAGTTTTCAGTACGGTGTTCTTGTGATGGCTCCTAAGAACTTGTGCGTACTTTTTAATACAAATGGAAACTAAGCTGTGTATCGCACTTAACTGCTCCACATGTAATACACCGTTCTTCTATAAATTGGAGTAAGAATCTAATCACTGAGGTGAATGACTAATATACAAAAGGTGGTAAGAATAATTTTATTGTATTATTAAATAGCATGTCTTCTCTTTAACCATTACAAATTTGTAGATACTACATGAATGACAATACATAATTTATCTTTTTATTGTTGCCCATATGATGTATTTACACATGCAGTTAGTACCGATGTCATGCTACATTTTGTTAACAGCATTTTGTTGTTTGCCAGACTCAAAATGTGAGCATTTCATCTTCTGTAGGAAAATATCTCTGGGTGGGTGGAATGCGTGTACTATCTGCACTCACAGGGTTGGAATTGTCAGCATTTCAGGTTAGGCTCCCACAGGATGTTCCCTTTTCTTTTCTAGTACACATCATCAGAGCAATTAATTTATATCAGGAAAGTGTTTTTTTTTTTTTTTTTTTAAATATAAGAAACAAGAATATACATCTAGCCCCAGCAGCCTGGTGATAGAGGCTAAAACTTATGAAACTTGATGGCATTTACTATTGATACCACTTGGAAAAGCAAACATTATAAAAATATTTGGAAGCCAAGCATAAGTAGAATTTCAGCACAGTGATTTTTTTTCTGGCATAGATTATGGCATCACCTGCACAGTATGAAAGGATACGTTGCTTTGTGAAGAAAGAGTCGGTGCTACGAGCAAGTTACTTTGTTTGGACTCTGTAATGCTTGAAAGGCTGTTGAACTGTTTTATTCTTAACATAAATAATCTGTACACATCCTGTGCATTAACATTGTGACATCTGACAAAGACTTTACAAATGTAACTTCAATTTAAAATTGTACATTAATTTTCAAATTGTACATACTTCTTTCTTTGTTACAGAGAAAATTGCAATGGGGCACAATAAATATAGTGTAATCAAACCGCAGTCTCCAATTCCATACATGACTCAAGATCAACCAGAGTTAAAAATGACTACCGCTCGATATTGTAATCATCCAGGAAGGTAAAAGGTGCAGACGACAAACTGCACTGCAAAAAAAAAAGGAAACGGAAAAAAAAAAAAAAAAAAGGAAAAGGAAAAAACAAAGGCAGCCTGGAGTTTAATAAAAAAAACAAAAGATGAAATATTAAAGTAAAATTCCAGTGTTACTGTTTAAAATAAACATACACAAAAGGGGTATGCAGGGGATGGGCACACACACACACTAGAGACATTATCCTCTAACGGAAAGTGGTGAGTGGCTGCGGGAAGGGTGGCCGATTGCTGTTCACTAGAAAGCTGCAGCCATCTCGCTACTTAGGACTTGTTGGCCGAGCCAGAGGAGCGGCGCAGTTTCATGGACATGCGGCTCTTGCTAGTCCGAGGAGACATTGGAGAGGCTAAGTCTGTTCCATCCACCTGTGCTGTTGCTGCTGCTGGGGTTTCTCCCGGCTGAGTCTCTGGGCAGAAGCCTGCAGAGGACAGCAAGAACCAGACGGGTCAGTGCCGCCTTCCGCACTCGCAGTGCGGGATCTATTCACAAGGGGCAGAGAGGAATTTCAGTGCTGATGTCACTCCCACTGCATCTCCTAGCCCTTTACCAGCTGTGGGTGATGGTACTGCACGTGGAGCTAGAAACTGCCACAAATCCACCTCTAGAGAAAGGAGGATGCCATAAACCACTGAGCTATGGGACTGCAGAACCCCCTCGCCCTCGGCAACGGAGGCAGCACTGAAGCGGGCAAAGTTCTCCCACTAACCGGGAGAACGAACACCTCCAGTTCCCTCGCAGGGATGGGGAGGCATTATTCAAACCACAACCCAAAAGAATTCAGTCTTTAATGAGAACACAAAGGTTAACAGCTCATTGCGCATGAAGGGAGCTCTAGGAATGCAGCCGAAGAGGTGGAGTGAAGCAGGGGCCAACTGGGAGAGCAAAACATCTTCTCCCATCCCAACTTCAAAAGGCAAATTCTTATAGGGCCCACAAGGCAGAAGCTTGAACAGATCATACTAACTGGATGCACTATATGTTCATGTTTCTTTGTAAAAGGAACAAGATGAATTTGAGATAACGGTATGTCGTTCACTAGCCCAGTGCCCAGAGCTATGCTCCAGTGGGCCCTGAGTCTTCACTGCAAGGCGACAAGGCTCTTCCCTACAAACAGCCCTTCTCCAAATCTTCCATAGTGATACAAAAGGAAAAGGAGAAAATTATGTTCTCCTTTCCATGCACAGAAAATTAACACCATGATCTCACATCCACAAAACTAAACTGCGTTTTAATTAGCTATTTACAGAGACTGACAGCCTGCTTGAACTCAACTACGTCAGTCACCACTGATCGCTTCTGACCCGTATAAAAGTATGGACAGAAGCTTAGCCCTGCAGAAGTCAATGGGGAAACCCCTGCTGACTTCAGTAAGCCAGAAATCATTTGCTATTTCTTCCACATCATGGTATTACTGGTAATTCTTTAAAATAATAATGCAATAATGAGAACTGAAGACCTCTCTCCCTCAGCATATATTTCATATATAAGGGGTAAAAAAACCATTCAAAACTGATCATGATTTATTTTGAAAGACTCCTCTAAAATCAAATGAGGTCATCACTTAAGAAGTCTAAGAGTACATTTAAAACATATTGTCATAAACCTCTGTGATTTAGTGACTTGGCCGTCCTCCTCGCCTGGTCCATCACCTGCCTGCTCCAGAGGGATGGCATGGCACTTTCTATCTTTTTCAAACTGACACAACCCATCGAAGTGACAGGGAGGAGAAAGGGCTGTTATTTGTTCCCCAGCTGGTGACAGTAATTCTGTTCATGAACTAGGTACTTCACATTGCCAAACAATCTGGAAAAGCATGATAATGCCTGACTCACTGTGCCTTATAGAAAAAAGCAGGCAGGGAAACATGCACTCTCATTTTCTGAAATTCTATCTTGTTCTAATTTTACAAGGAATTAAAGCATTTCAAATGGTGGAAGTTAGAGAACAGAAAATAACCGTTGTTGTTTTGCACAGCATACCATTCACAGCTAGCGTGAAAGACCTTCCGTTTCAAGCCTTTGCCCTTTACCTTGATGTGGCCAATGCTTTCTAGTGGAGGTTTTGGAAGGAGAAGAAATATCACAGCATTTCTTTCTTTGTTGAGAATGAAGAAGTGATGAGGAAGGAGGAGTGGAAAGAAGTGAGGAAGGGGGAGGAGAAAAGATAAAAGATAACAGGTGTGAGACATGAGACACGAACCGCAGAGATTGAAGGGTATTAACAGATGAGCACAGAAAACAGAATTTCGAATTTCATTATGCAATTGCTGCTCATGCTACAGGTTAAAGAGAGTGATGAGTTAGTTATGTGCAATGAAGCAACAGCTCTGAAATCCGGCGTCATACTTACCAACTAAGCATTACAAGAAAAAAAAAAGGAAGAGAAAGAGAAAGAAAATAATTCTATAACATTATCCAGATCCAGCAACCTTATTCATAGCAACTGAGATACATCCTAAACATTGTCTGAAATGCTTGCTTAAACTCTGTGAAAACAGTTAAATACTCACACACATACACACAATTGAGAAGGAAAAACAAATGGCAACTCAATATATGGCTTCTGCTCCCCAGCTGTTTCACAGTATCAAGTATGCTAAAATTATAGCCAGTCTCAACGTGAGACTCCTGAAATCACGCAAAGTAAAACCAAGAGTATTTAAGCTAGTAAGTCTGCATCAAAGAGTCAAATCCTAGTGTGAAATTTTATCACCGTTTGGATAAAGAAAACCTTACAACCCCCCACTATTACAATTAAGGTATTATTCCAGTTGTATTTTAAATGTTGTTTCTAATTCCTGCAGACAGAAGCACAGATTCACACGTAATGCTTTTTTTTTAAAAGAAACTGACATAGAGCTATTGAAGAACAGAAGTCACGTAAAGTGATTTTCACATCTGAACATATCACACCAGAAGAGTGAAGAATAATGGCACTTAAAATATAGTCTGACAGCAGTCAACAGACTGATCAGTAACTAAATTTCTTTGGATTTTAGATAAGCATATATACACACATACGCACATAACACAAATGTGGATATTAAATGTAATATATAGATATTTTGAAGGTTTTGTTTCCCCCTCAGAGTTTTAAAATTTTCAGTGTAGAATGTTATTATTTTTATCTCTCTACGCAATGAATTATCTAGTTATCCAAAATATAAAAATCGGGTTAAATAAGAAGGCTTCATTGACAACTGACCTAGAATCAGAAAGTTCTATAAAATAAACAAAATAGATGTGTTAGGATTTTTAAGGGGTTGAAAAATGTCAAGAAACGATCCATATTTTTCATCTCTTAGGTTTGACAAGTGACAAATATCATAGCCTGATGAGCTATGGTATTTTGGGGCCATAATGTAAAGAGTTTCAATTGCTTCTGAACAAGAAGGTGGATCAACAAAGTTGAAATGTGATGTCTTCACACTCCATTTGAAAATTTTAGGATCTTCTAATAATAGTATGTTGGTTATTTGACTCAGAAATGTAAATTTACTTAAAGGTAAAATGTAGTTTACTTAAATGTAAAATGGAATCCTAACTACACACAGACTGACTTAGAAGCGAGGTGAGGTGGAGGAGTGTGGAGGTATCATAACACACTCATTGCCATCACTCATATCTCTCGCCAGTTCTGACTTTCAAAGAGGTGAAACATTCATTGGGCAGAAGCCTGACAGGGGGCTGGTGTTAGGACAGCGTGCTGCAAAGTACGACTACTCTCAGTGCTTCTGGCTTTATCGCACCTTGTTGTCTGGATCAACATTTTCCTGAGTGCCACCTCTGACAATGACCACAGAGGAAAATATCGTATGTGCATGTTGGTAACCTTTGATGGTCTTTCAAGACACTTCAGCACCCCTCACTTGACCTCCAGGGAAGAGGGCAATCATTTTTGTACAGCTTGTGCCCTTTGCCACTCTTACAAATTTCTGTCCAAATCTGGCCAAATGTAGAGGCTTGCTAGAGTCAAGTCAAGTCAATTAAGCCTCTCACTAATTTTGGGAAATGAGGAAAGAGTGAGAAGCAGATGCAGAAAGACTACGAAAGCAGTTGCAAAGCAAGATGAGGAGGTGAGGAAGAGATGGTCTGAAGACCTGGGAAACTGGAACTGGGTAGGAGAGAAAGAACTAAGAGCCAGACGTGAGAAAGAACACAAGAAAAAAGATCAAGTTTATGGCAAAAGAGCGGCAGGCCCATGTCCAGTGAAGAATGCTCTTCAGAACCTGTCTGGAAACATGAGTGTTGGGTAAGCCTATTCCTCTCTGACAACTAGTATCTGTGAAACCCACTGGCAAAAATTCCCAATTTTTCCACTAGTGCAGATTCAGGCAGAGGTAAGACAGATTACCATTACTACCAGTTATTGCCCTGTCTCAGTCTGCAGGAGGTGGTGGTGGATCTAGAGTTTGCAGTTTTGCTTATGAATTGTGGCTGTTAATCAGTTCTCTTTTGCCCTATACCTTAAAACAAAAAATGGAAGGAATTACACAAGACAAATTCATAAAGTCAAACATTCAAAAACTAGGAAATGCACGGGATGCTTTTTAATTGGACAATCATACTCTATTTTTTTTTTCAGTGGACTAATTTCCTTCAATGTAGAAAGTCGACCTGTTTGGGTTCCTAGCAGTCCACACGGAATTTACTGCCTCAAAGTGCTGAGGATCCTCGGCTTACACCCAAGTGGTTGACTTAAGGACAATAGTTCAGAAGTGTATAAAGGTTTCAGTAAGTTTTGAGGTTTTGCTCTGATTTGGAATGAAAAAGTTTCTTCCTAAACTTGGTCTGGAGAAGAGATAATGAGAAACTCTTCCCAGCCCTGCTGTCCTCATACAGCCCTCATTTATGTATTTCAGCTTCACTTCCAATCACAAATTTCAACCACCACCACCACCACCAAGTGTTGCTTAGACCCTTCTACAGTGAGAAAAGCACCATCATTCTCATCCATGAAGGGTAATACAAGGCCAAAGAGATTCTCAGTTCAAAGTTACACAGCAAGCAAGCAGAAGAGATTAAGACGCAGGCTGTTGAATCTGAGCTTTTCTTGTGCAAGGCTGAACCATCAATTACTTCTACCTTCTAGTGCTTCCCTGTCTGTATGATGGCATCCCCACTTGCTTTGGGAGTGGGGCAGCAGAACCATTCTGAACACAGGCTTGAAAATATAGGAATGATTGTTGGGATCATTCCCCAAAGTCTGATGCTTCTATCACAAGGAAAGTACTATGACTAATGTAGAGAGGCCGCTTCTTTATAAGGTTTACTGTACTGAGTGAGGTACTACTTTTAATAGGAAGAGAGGGAAAAAATAGAGAAGAACCAAATCAAGACACCAGTACATTTTAAAGCTCAGAATCTTAGCATCATGGGGTCAATAAGCCCTTCAATATCATTGAGCTTACCATTGACAGTTGCCTCAGCCTGTTCTGATGTTGCAGAAATCTGGTTTACTCAATAGTATAGGAGGAGTTACTCTATTTAACAGAGCATTTGCAGTTACTCTATTTAACAGTCAGCACAAAGTAAAAAATACAGAGGCAACAGAATTATATTCTGTGATTAAGTGCAGGTAAATCTCTTTTTTTTTTTTTAAAAAAAATGTACATATCCACTACTAGTGAGGTTTCTAAACATGGGAAGGTGGACTTGTCAGATATTTTGACAGGGCAAACTAAGTATCTAGATAAAACAGCTGCAGCCACAATCACACTGTATTGAAGAGCAACCACTCTAAGGAAGGAAACAGCTTTTGTTGAGGGCTGAACCTTTGATAAAATATGTCGATCTGAGGAAATAGAGTTTGCTACCAAATGGCATGTTCTCTATTTGCTCTGATTATCACAGCTCAAATGAAAAAAATGGCATGCTGAAACCAGCCAACAGGATCACAACAACAAAATTACAACACCTGGTGATGGGCTGTAGCAGCTTCACAGTTTCTACAGACCTTTCTTAGAAGGAATTGTATACATTTTATAAAAATTAAACACATTCAGCAACTGTAATCTTGAAGATCACAATCCAATTAAAGAATCAAGTCTATAATATTTAAAACGTGGAATTTTTTTCTAGTCTATTCTGGATTAACTATTTTGTATTTAAATCAATAATTTTGATGTATTTTTAGAAGCTGGCCAGGAATTTTCAGATGACATGGACACATCTGGCAGGCAGCCTGCAGGGTTTTGTCTGAGTCATCTTGGGGGTGATGAATGTGTGTGGATTCCCAGGCAGGACTCCAGTGGCACTCCTATGTACAGTCCTGGCACAATTCAGAGCCCCATACCTATCTTTCAAGAAATCTGCCTGTTATAGGGACCCTGTAAACTTAGGGGTATCTATTTTTTTAATAGCACATCTGGTGGACTCTTTTCTTTGACAGTCCGTCAAAGTTCTGGGTCATCTGCAGCCACCTTGCTCACAGGTCTGCCTTTGCTAGAACTGGAAACCAGTGGTTTCCAGGCTAACCTTTTTGGCACATGACTACAGTGTTAATTTATACCTGCCTCAGGCTTTAGAATTTGTGCCCTCTAGAGTCAGCCTGGAGGCAGATAGTGTGGTGCTATTCCAGGCACTCTGTCCTGGAAGTGAGTATCAGAGCCCCGGGAGTCCCTGATCAAACATGGGTCAGCCCCCAGGCTGCAAGCAGGATTGCCAGAGCATCCCCAGCTTCCCTGGGCTGAAACAAAAGCTCAGAGTCAGGCAGGTCTGAGGTCTGAGGACAGGTGATGGCAGGTCACACTGTGCTGCAATCCATCCTAGGAAGCTCTTGGCTGCTCCTGGCTGATGTGTCGGTCAGTCCCACTGCACAGCACAAGGTCCAGAAGAATGGGGCCCTCAGGACAGGACATCATGTTTCATGGTATGTAAACACAAACAAGCATCTTGCAGATGTGAAATATATCAGAAGCTCGTATTAATGAGATTCCTGCAGAAAATTATTATAGCTGACAGAAAGGTTAAGTCGAAAACAAAGTTTCTAAAAATAGTAATCTTTTTCCAGATCACGTTAGAGACTACCAAGTATGACCAGGACAATTTTTAAAGGAATACAGGAATTGCTGCTATAGAGCAGTATTCTCCAAACTAATACAGAAAAGCAGCTTTGCTTCACCCTGAAAGAATGAACTAGAGGAAGAGGGCAGAACGATTTAGCCTGGAATGAGTTTTCTGAAAGTGAACAGGCGGAACTGATACAAGTACACTAGAATATAGAATATATACTAGCCATACAAAAGTGGCAGGTGTTGTGTACTTAGTGAGTGCATTAGGTAGGAAATGTGGCAAGGACTGGTATCCCTGGTTACTGGTTTTAATGTTTCTAATTACAGATTTTTCCTATTCGAACATTTTAATACATGAAATTATGTTACTATTTTTTTAATATTGATTTAATTAGTTTTAAATTACTTTTAATTTTGTTACCCTTTGGTCTTGACTATTTGCACTAGCATAACTATACTACTAACTATACTTTGAAACTGCACCTCATTTCTACTTATGGTTTATACTTTCAAGCAAAGGAGTCTCAATGTTTTAACATCTCTCAGTCATTCTTTCTGTAGTCCTATCACAACTCTTCTGTAATTTTAGAATTTATTTCTGCATATTTTTGCAATTGAGAAACAAATTTTGAGATAACAACTTGCCAAATTATTCTTAGAAAGTTTATTTTATTTAGATTTACAGCTTTTCTACAGAAGCATTTTGATTTATTCATCATTAAATAAAGGTTTCTGAACAAGGAATTTCAAGTGTTACACATTCTTCTTCTCCTTCTCTCCTATGTTATCACTGCAGAATGTCTTACAACATCAATGAAAGACAGTACAGGGTACAAAACACATCACTGCCATCCAGTACTACTTGTTCATGCTGAGAAACAAAGGTCAACACAATAAAGTGTTACTCATTCAACAACTCTCTCTATCATTAGTTACCTTAATCCCAGAACCAGTGTTAGTGCTTCATGCAGACCTGAGGTTAGTAAAAGACTAAAACTTTTAAGAAGATGTAGTGGTCATTTCTCAATCAGTGTGAAATTCTTTTTAGTGTGAACAAGGGCAACAAGGAAAGTTTGCATACAATTGTTACAAGCTTAGTGCTCTAGTAAAAGTTAAGAGGAACAAAGGGGGTTTTTGGACACTTTGTCTTACCTTCAGATAAACAGAACTGATATTTAATGATCTAAAAAGAGGGGAAATAAAATAATGAAATAATCATAAGGAGTTCAAGAAATTTCAGAACAGGAAGGCCTTGAGTTACTAATTTCTTTTCCCGATTTTCTCATTAGTAACTGAAAATGCAGTATCCTCTTATAAAACAGGTATTTTACTGGAAAGTAAAAATGACCTTAAAACCAACTTTGCAGCTAATAACCTGGAAACAAAATTGATGATTGCAAGGCTCTCTAATTTCCAATTTAAAACTTTGCATTCTAAAAATGCAGTGAGCTTTAAAACTTTCTTATGAGGAAGGTGTACTTAGATTAAAGAACGTATCTACCTGAACTAGCCTAGATGAAGGAGTCCCAACAATTCCACGGAGACTTTATACAGGGGAATGTTATTAAATTCACTGTAAAACTACAGGGTCTGGTTGCTATATTAAAGCAGCTTGCCAATTCTTAATGCCAAGCATTGGCTCATGATGCCAGGGAACAGAAGAAAGATTTAAAGGCAACCTTGCTCAGGTTCTCAAATATGTCCGTATAGTCTCTCAAATTAATGGTAACTCTTAATGATGTGCGAAGGTCTGAATTTGTAGTCTTTATAAGTAAAGATACTGCATTTCAAGTAAGATTGTATAAAAACAGTTCTTTACTGTACTTCTTACCTGTCTCTGAGGGCAAATGATGGTAAGGTGCTGGACAGAAAACCTGAGCAGCAAAATCCTCAAATGTTGTAGGCTCTAGATGATGTTGAACAATTGTTTGCAGGTATCGTGCTCTCTCCTCATAACTGGTTTAGCCAAGAATTAAGGATGAATTTATATCATGTTCTGTAACTGCTAAATAACAGTGACTAGTAATTCAGAATTCTTGTTTTTGTTGAATACATATAATGTATTTCAGTGACCATACACACTTATTTTTAATTCTTTACATAACTATGATATCATCTGATGGACTTAAGCAATATGAAATATAAGATAAACATGATTAATGTAAACCTTACAGTTCAACTATCTTTTTTTTTTCCATGTCTGATGCAGAACTTTTGGAAACATTTTTCAAACAACAGCAAGTGCAATACTTTAAGTAACTGATTTGCCTGTACTCTGGTCACAATGAAATATAAAAACTTTACAATTTTTAAGAGGTATGGCTTGAAAAACCACCTTAGCATTTAACAAAATATATGATCTGGCACTTTTCTGTAACAAACTGCTTCCATAATCCCTAAACACACACACAGTTAAGATAAAAACAAAGCAAAATTTGAGTATTGGGAAAAACACCTTGTCAATTATGCTGTTGAAACAAGGAAGAATATTTGTAAAGAATCCACAGGACCCTTAAAAACTGGCTAACAGGGTGTTGGCAGGGCACTGACAGCAAAATACTGTACTTCTTCCTTTTCCATGTGTTCTCCCTCTCTGATATTATTGACAAGAGACTGGTATCTTGAAGTGTTGTTGCTTTTGAAGAACCCTCTCCAGGCTTCTTGTTCCAGCAGGCCTGATTGTGCTGTTAGCACAGACAGAGCGAGAAAAAGAGAGAATATTTCTGCTGTTCATGAAAGCAACTATGGAAATGGCTGTCAAAATGTAGAGCAGCAGGCAGCAACATACAATTATCAAGAAAAACTACCATGCTGACTTCATGTCGTACAGTTCTTGAACTGAGAAATCAGTTAACCTTTTCTCTCACAACTTTCAAAGTCCTCCAGCTGGACTTAATATGTGGAATGAGGAAGACCTTCAATTATCTTACAGAACTATAAAATGATCAGAACTATTCCCTGCCATTTATGCTTGTGCACACTTTTTTTTTCATATTTTATTTGTAGACAATGAGATCATTTTCTCCTCACATGGTTTTGTTTTCCTAAAAAAAATTCCAAACAAAGCACCATGCTGTGGAGGAATGCACTCAGAATCATTTTCCTGCAGGTGCTGGGTTCTGATTTCAGATTTGCTGCTCTTTTTTGGGGGAATAGGGACAGTAAGGAAACTACCTTTTGACTCCGTTTCACCATCTTGCACACATTTTTTAGCAATGGAAACATAAAAACTGCATTACAAGTGACAAGCGTTTTTAATAACAAGTAGCTAACATTTAAAGTAAATAATATTATTGTCAGTTATGATAAGAAATAAAATTCTCAGCCCCAAATTAAAGCTGTAAACAATACCCTTCAGCTTATAAAACTACAATGATTACAGAACTTTTCCTAGGAAACCTTTTTGCAGTTGTTTTCTCTACAATATTTACAGTAGATTTTGCAGTATATCTAACTATGAAAAAATGTATAGAGAATATATTAACTGAAAACAGCTTCTAGTGAATAAAATGATCTTCATCATATTTCCTTAGACCACAACTTAGTTACGTAGTGAAACTGGGAAACAATTTTCCCTCCAAAACCCTGTTCCAAATTCTTTCTGGATCCCAAGACAACTGAACCTCAGCAGAAGTCTCAGTCTGGAGAAGCTACAATAGAAGCAGTGGGACAAAAGAAAAGATATAAATCTCTCATTGTAACAGTTCTTAGGTTGGGGGATAAACACAGTATTGAGTCTTAACAGAGGAGAGTAATATAGCAGAGTTTTTAAGAGCCTATGTATAAGTGGTAGAGGATGAATCTGATGGTTGAAGTCTAAATAATACTACATATCTCACAACTTGTTGAAAAGCACTTTTTTCATTGGGGGAGATTCACAGCTGCTGAATTTTCTGCAGTTAATAGAGTCCTTTGATTCACAGCAGTGCCCCTTGCACAAAAAATACTGGCCTTTGTGTATTACCAGAAACTAATTTTCTATTTGGCTGAAAAGGGAAAAATGGGGTTATTGCTTCTCCCTCCTACAGAGCTTTTCATTATGCCTGATGCACTCAACTTCTAAGCTCTTCTGAGAAAAAAAAATAACTGAAGAGGCAAGAGGTAGAAAAATGAGCTTGTTAGCACATTAGAAGTGAAGTATCTTGGTGGGCCCTAGAAATTCCCAGTGGTGTGTTAACTTATCGCTCTATGCATGCTGGCACTGATAGTCTCCCAATTGATCACTCTCTTTTCGCACCAAAGGTGCTGCCAGGAAGCAAAGGCTGAAGGCCCACAGGAGAACAGGCTGCTATCAAAACAAGCTGTTTTTAAAAGTCTGCTTGAATGGGTAAAATGTTTCATGAAAAAGTAGGGTGGAGACACCTACCTGCTTTTAAAATGCTCTACTTTCAGAGGTCTCTAAAGGAAACCTTTTAGTTTATCCTATTATATCCAAAGCTTATACACAAATAAGGCAAAAATTAAGGAAAGTGCTTTGAATGTGACAAGAACATTCCCATTCTCCTATCTAGGTACCTATCTCCTAACCAAATAAAGTAGTCTTGACACAGATGCTGACTGAGGAGGATAATGATGTTTTCATTACACAGTGGAAAGGACGTGCTTCTATCAGTTCTAGAAGTCTAATTCAAATGTACACTGAGTACACTCAGAGAAAAGTAATTCAGCTAGGCATGTTGCTGCTCGTCCTAACAATCCACAAACCCATCTGTAACAGCTTGTCAAAACCAGAATCTGCTTGAAAAAACAAAACAAAAAATCTTATGCGAACGCCAGGTCCAAAGCCTGTTCTATTCTGCACTAAAAAATGACAATCTCCTCAGAAGAACTCCTTTTCTGTATTAGAGATTGAGTAGCTGAGATTGGGATTCTTTTATCTTCTATTCACTTATACTCCAAGAACATTCTAGTATTTTAAAACTCCAAATTTGTATGTTTTGTATGACGTAATCTAGTTCTATGCTGTATTTGAATGCAACTATCTGCAAGAGTGACCATAAACCCATGGTAGTTTATTTCTACATTAACTCTAATAGGCTAGACATTTATTTCTTTAAAACGCTGCTCTCTAGGGAAGAGTTATTAGCACCTACAAATTGAGTAACACATACAAACTCAATGACTAGTAGTAATAGGGCAATGCAAGTTGTATTCTTACTGTGAATGGATGTTGCCACTGGCATCAGCAATTAAGATGGAATGGGAATGATGCGCAGACAAACCAATGGAGAAAGACTCTGGCACAGAGAGTGAATAAACACTTAAACAACAGTGTTGTGAACGTTCTGCTTCTGAAGAAGGTGCTTAACTGGAACAACAGAGAACGGATAAAAAGGTAAGATATATGTTAATTATGGGCACTCACCCAAATGTGTCAGCTAAAACCCTACATAAATAAGATCTGCAAAAAGTGTAACAAAAAAATCTAAAGACTTCATCATACTTTCTCAGAAGATTCTCTTCAGGTATCGCCATCAGTCTGTCACTCCCTAGCACAAATGCAGGGTACTTATTTTAACTTTATAGTCCATGCCTATTTGATCCATTTTATCAAAACTACTCTTGACTCCAGTCAGTTAATGTGTATGGTCATTCTCACTCACCCTGACATTTTTGGACAGGTACTTTTGTAATTTTTTTCCATGTGGCTTCTTAGGCCTAGCACCAAGTCTCTGTAAGTGTCCACAAAACAATTCCCCCTCAAACTCTCCCCTTTGCTATGATGTTTACAGAAAAACAAGGAAAATATCTTGGAAGATTTAAATCTGTTGCTGTGTAGGTCACACAATTCATGCTGTCTATTACTGTTTCACATTTCCCTGAATTTTGTATCTGCCTTCATTTGTTATCTTTGATTTTATACTTCGTTTTTTTACTTCTGGGGGAAAACCATCATCTGTCTTGTGCTGTATTCCACCTCAGTAAAATAAGACTGGGGTTTATGCTAAGGATATACATGTGCCACAATAACAGAAGCAAACCAGCTCTCCTCCTTGCATCTTCATCCACCATCTTGATCTTTTTCCTTTATATCCAAAACAATTCCCTCACACTGCCATTTTTTTTAATCCATGGCTTTGTCAACCTTCAATTTGGTGAGGAAGACTGTTTGCTACATTTTCTCACATCTCTAGTTGCTTAGCCTTTATTTTTCCTTTCCTGTAATTTTAACCATGCAGTCTTTACAAAATCCCATACTTCCCGTAGTTCAGCCTTTCCTACCATCTCCATCTTTCAAATCCTTCTTGAAAGAATTTATCTCCTCACAGTCATTTCCACAGATTTATTGTATTATTCTGACGACATGTTTTCTTTCCACTCTTCTTATTCAACACCTCTCAGTGTTAACCTGAATAAAACACATTACAATAAATCCACCTAGTATTTTGCAGTTGAAGAAGAGTGGATGCATGACTACGATGTCACAATCATATAGGGAATACCAATCCTAAAACATCATTAACCTGAGGCTGAAAAAATAAAGAAGAAGCAGTTTCAACACAGAGTAAAATTTCCAAGACCTTAATTAAGGATATGGCACTTCACAATTCCGTAATCTATTTATTACCAGACCATCTAAGTGCTAGATTCACAAAAGGGCTGGAGAAGAAATCCTAGAACCTGCTCCAAAGATCATCTGATAACAAACACTTCCTGAGCAGGGGCTGGAATCCAGGGACTCTCCTCTCTCAGGAAAATACCACAACCATTAGGCTATACAGATGAGCATGTACTCTCCCTGTGATTCAGAGAGGATCTTATTTTATATAATGAAGAGCAATTTCATCAGTGAACGGTGTGTGCCTGATTACAAAATGTCCTCAGTCCCAACGGTTAGAACAGTTTTGTAAGATGCAGGAGATGTGGCCTCAAAATTGGAAACCATTTCCTGGCTGATTGACATAACTAGGGAGTTACCTCCTGTTGTGCTTGTGTGGGCTCTAATCCAGAGAGTATACCTTCAAAACGCTTAGCACTGCTGCCTTGCAGGTCAGACGAGCAAATAAATACCTACCTACTCATTGGATAAAGAGAGGCATGAACTGGGAATTCGGCTATTCAGGATAAAGCAAGTACTCAGACAGCTCTAGTGTGTGCTGAAGTGGGCAGATCTCCAGGGAAGGCTGGCAGTGAAAGCTTTAGATACCCGCGAACTTCAGAGGCATCCAGGACTCAGCACTGGCTGTGTGGAGATTCTTATCACCTATATTTTAGTCTCAGGCACCTATAAGGCCAGTCAGGAGGAACCTGAGTCAGATCAACAGAGTAGTTATATGCTCTCAAGACTTTTGAAAAAAAAAAAACAAACAGAAAATGTTTTATCACGACAGATTTCCTCAGCAGCTTCTGGAGGGAAGGATTATACTGGGGAACCTACTCAATGACAGAAACTTAAAAAAGGGCTGAAGAGATGCACAGTTCATTAATGCACTAAAACAGTGACGGAAATATTTGTAATGTCAGATCAGTATTTAATTTGTTCAACAAAATTTAAAAGGAATATATTAGTGAAGTACTTGAAGTAATCAATGGCAGAAACTGTATTTTCCCAAAAGTCAAAAGAAAGTATTTATCACTTCAGATACCACAATAAAATGTTATGGCTCAGCTTCCATTTTAGTATATGACTTCAAGATGATGTCTGGATGATTTAAAATGCATCAAGATCACTATAGTTCAGGAAATACCCTAGAACTATGAAGTTCCAAATTGTAAGCTCAGCAATCTGCAGCCATTCCTACACCTCTACCAATGGGCTGGTCAAGTCCAGTAGACTGAGAACACAAGTTATTTTTCTTTTTTTTAGGAAAAGAAACAAAAAACCCAATCCCACAACCAGAATTATAACAAAAGGACTCCCCTTTGTGAAAGGAGTAAAAATGTGGGCTCTTAACTGAAGTTTTCCATCACTGTCTCTCATTCAGAAAAACTGAACAAAAGTTAATGAGACACTTCCATGAAACTTTTATTCATACATCTTCCCTCCTGATGTTTATGTATTTACATATATGTGCACATCTGTATAGTATATCACAGTATAACTGCATATTGGAATATGTGATTACAATACCGATGGTATGTAGTACCTGAGATTCTTTGATTCTGGTGGCAGGAAAAAGAGGTGGTTTTGATGATTGCCTAGACATACATCTTACTAAAAAGCCAGAGAATGCACTTCTAAATAGCAAAATGGACTCTTTCAGGTTAAATTACAAACTACTGTCAGAAATACATGTGCAGCTGTATCCCTGGCAGTTCCAGCTGTTAGCAAAGTCATCTAAGAACCCAATATATATTGATATGATTGTGGAGAGTATTACTTTGTCAGTCAGGCATTAGGAAAATAATTTAGACAAGCAGAAACCAAAGCACTACTCATCCTTAACTGGAAAATGAAAATCCTCCACCCAGAGATACTTGCTTGTAGGATCAATGGACGCCTGCAAGAGGTTTTTTAATTGTATGTATACCCTATTTATATAAAAGAGATTAACAGTATTTTAAGAAAAGCTATATAAGATGGTACTCTCATTTATTACATTTGCCTGCTCAGCAAATTTAGAAGCACACCTCCTCTTTCCTAGAGAAAAGCCAAATCTGTATTATTGACAACATACAAAAACACTCCCAGGATACTAAAGACCAAAGGAAGCAAAAGAATAGTGAGACACGGTGAATAGCATATGATGGTAGGAGATTTTAAGTCTTGCTCCCTGGCCTGAAAATGTGTGCAAACCCTGGAGAATTAATTGCTACAGTTTGAGGTACTTAAAATGATGAAAGCATCAATTTTACTGGGCAGATTTTTCCTATTAAATTACAATTCCTGATATCAAAATGTGAAAGGAGGGTTGCCTCCTATAAAAGACAACAAGTATAGGCTAGGACCAAGGTTTTACAGGAGCTGAAAGGAAAAGTTAGCCATAGCAGAATTTGGCTTCTAAAGGAAGACAGGACAAAACATACACATCACAGAAATAGTAGTTTTTTCTGGGAAATCTCACTCTGAAAGAAGAGATTGTGCAGTGGTTGTCAAACCAGCTGAACTCATACTGAGTCACAGCAATTTGTACTCTTTGTTGGCTCTTTGAATTAAGGATGTAAGTCAGGCTGCTATTGATCCAGCGTTGGAAGCCCTGCAACTAGCTGTGTTTTGTATGTAGGTGGGTGATCAGTATCAACTGGCCACACCGAGAGGAATAGTTAAAGTTCTCTTATATTCTGAAAAGTGACTCTGTAGAAATGGCATCATGGTGTTCCTTACTGCATTTCAGTGATTTCCACATCTAGTTTGCACAGTATACAAATAAAGAGACTTTTTTTTTCCAGCTGCAACTTCTGTTTACTCAAGCCAAGTTGATATCTCAAAGTCAGCCTCAGTTCTTTTCTGTTTCTTAAATACTGCCAATATTGAAAATGGCATATAAATATTTTGCTCTGTGCATCTGTTCACACAGCTATGCTGTAAATGAAAGCAGCTTCTGCATATGCAATTGGAACTTAGCCACTACACTGATGATTCATAAAGCAGATTTCAGTTCATTCTCCTCATAACTGATACAAGTTTTTTTGGTGAAAGAGAAGAAAAAAAATTACTATGCCTGACACTACTAAACAGGTGAAAGAATTAAAAATTTTGTAGTCATCCACAGTGATTTTTTTCCTCTACTGAAACCATATTTTCAATACTAGTGACAGCATTTTTGCAATAAAATGTAACATATTTTCTTACCCATTAAAATGGAACATAAACCTCAAAGGATTCAAAGCTATATTTTAAAAGTAAACTTTTATGTTGCATTTTGTGAAAATGTTTTAAAATTGCAGAAGCAATTTAGTGTTAATTATCCAAAATCACTAATTTTAAGTAGCAATTTATATGACAATCTACTAATTAATGTATCATTAAAAAATGAAAATAGATATGAAAAACAAGTATCAGACTGCAACTAAAATTTAAGAAAACATAAAATGTAATATCTAACACATTTAATAAAAATGTTTTTCAACACAAGTTGCAACTGACTGCTTTCTGAGTCAGTTTGAGGCATATTTCTTCATGGAGAAATAAGGGAATATGTAAAAGATAAATCCATACAAATTAATCCCATCATTTCAAACATTCCAGATCTTGCAATTTGTTTCCAACGCATGTAGCTGTATCATTCTTTAAACGAATATAATGAAAATTACTTTCTGGGTTTTTTTACACTACTAAAAAGTTCAATAAATCTGAGATATATTAAAAGGCAACACATACATTTGCCATTTAGAGGCTTTTTTCTACTAATCTTACAGCTAAAGGAGATTACTTCCAGTATATCTACCCTATGGTTAAATGGTTAAAAGTCCTGCAAGGTAAGCATAGGCTGAAGTTGCAGCCACTGAGTGTTTCCAAGTTAATGCTATTGCTTTCTGCCTAATTTACTAACATTATATATTGAAAGGCATTGACTTCATCTGAATTATATAAGAATCTTCAATTTTTACAGTGTGAGCACTTTCAAAATTGCTAACTTACTGCAAGAAATTGTAATTGATGTTTACATTTTCATTGGAAAACACAATATATTTAACATTCTGCAACACTGTCCTTCTAGGTAAATCCTTGATATACTGTTTATTTTTATGTTGTTTTACCACATCTTACAGCTAACTGAATTCTTCAGTGGTTTATAACATCATCTAGGAAGAAAAAGCTGTGATTCATCAGCGCAGACAAAGCTGGGCTTTAATCCATTCCTATAACCATATTGCCAAGTCTATATTGTTTACATTGCGTCTCAATTAAGAGACAGGCAGGACACCTGGTACTTCTTTATCTAAGTCCCACGGGCTGCCAGATGACTCAAAATCCATAACAGGTGCTAAGGCAGTGTGAGTGTAGCACCATTAACACAAGCTAGAATTGGATAAAATTTGGACTATGCTTAACCACTTAAAAACACTCAATTATGAAATGAAAAATGTAACCACTCTGCACCAAGCTCCTTTACAAAAGGCACTTATAAAGATATGTAGAATTAAAGTGTGAGTGGAATGGACTTAACATGAATTTTAATTTTAGTATAAATATTCTCCAGAATTAAAACTATATAAAAGTTGAGGTTTTTAAGATAACCATATAAAAATATATACTTACTGAATTGAATTAATTCTAATTCTGATCATCTGCTTAGGCAGCAAAAATCACAAAATTGATGCTCAGATTTCTAACAATTTCAAAGTTAAGGGGAAAAAAAAAATCGGAATTAACAATACATATGGAATTCTTCAACTCTGTAGAACCTAGAGGACTTTAGGGACTTCAAGAAATGAAAGCATCTTACAGAATAATTTTTTTAAAAAACAAGGTTCAAGTGAAAAACTGTATGATAAAAGATATTCCTTTGCACCAAAAAATCCTACTGCAAATCTCTGTTCAGCACTTTTTCAGCTAAGGTGACTGAACTAAGTATTAAGCTTAGACACTGACAGAATATACCTCATGAGAGGAAAAAATGAGTATCAGAAATTTTACAGTGGACAATTACTTAAGAACTATCTGTATCTAAATGTGCAGTAATCCAATTAAGTTTCTATTTAATATTGTAATTATCAAGAACACAATATAGTGATTTTATTACCAGAGTAAGCAGTAACAAAGTACAGTAAACTGTCATTTAAGACAGTGTCATAGTATCTACGATAAGCAGCATATTGGCTTAAACTAATGCACTATATGCCTCTAGGGAACAACAAGCTCAGAGACTGGGTTTTAACATCAGAATCTATCCATTAATCTTGACTTAAATATAATCTACTCTGCAGTAAGAGGAAGAATGGGCATTCAATGAATTATCTGTTTGAAATATAGCAGGAGCATATTAACACAAACATATAGTAGAAAGTCTCAGTTTCAGTACCATTTATTGTGCATTGTTGGTTTAACAAGACCTGAACTGCATTTTAGCATGAAATTAAAAAGATAGTAAGACCAAATGGCTAGCAGTATTGAAAGGACAAATACTTCAACACTGTAACAGATTACTCATTAACTTTACTGGCTGTGTGGTTAGAAGACTAATACAGTATTTACAAATACCCCACTCATCCATGTTTTAGTAACAGGCTACTGAGGTGAAAACAAAACAGTGAAGGAAACAGTGCTGAAGCTGTTATGCAGGCAGAATTCCTACTCCAACTTCCAGGGAGGATTTGTCTTACTAATGTATCCAAGACAGGAATCAATGAACCTACAAGGTATGTTGTGCTAATTGTTTTGAAGCCCATTATGGATGCTGCTGCTTCAGGTCCTCTTTGGAGCAATGCTTCTGCCGGCAGACAGAACAGCTCGCAGGCAGCCGCTCACCTGGCAGCAGCGAGTTTGCAAGAGGCAGCAGGGGAGGCACAGGGCCAACAGGCCAAGGGACTGAAGTTTATTAAAGGATGTTGCACCAAATGTGCCAATGAGAGATGTTAAGGTGTTGCAGTCATCACTTCAGCCCACAAATAATGTGGAATAGTACAGGCTGGTGGAACTGTAGCCCTGCATACTAACTCCAGATTTTGGGAGTGGGAATTTATCCCTACTCTGACACTCAGCTTTACATCAATTTTAACTCAAGCAATTAACAATGATGAGTGTAAAAATAGAGAAGCAAAAGTGTAAAAGCACAGAAGCAAGTTGGCTTTTTGCTCTCTGACATTAGCCTGAATGCTTATGCCCACTGTTCATACATTCAAATGTTTAAATTTCTATCTTAAATACTTTATTTGCATATATAGACATGTTCATTGATGAGAGAAACAGTAGGCAAAATGCCTTTCATTAAGACATCACTACAAACTAAAATTACACAAATATGGAATCATATTAACATTAAATATCGTCCAGCAAAAAGACGTGCACATAAAGACACATTAATTTGCAATTCCACACTACAAAGTAACAAAGAAACCTTCTCACATGGTAAATTTTGTCATTAATTCCAACCCGTACTTTAATAAACTTTACAACTACCTTTCCTTTTTTCTTTCTTAGTTGAAGAGGATGTTTCCTCACTACCCTGGATTGCTGCAGTATTGGTACGAGATAATCTACTTATAAGTCTCTTCAGAGGGCAGTAAATTTGATTTTTAAAACAATTTTTAAAACTCGAAGACAGGCTTCTTCTATTTAAATGAAGAAAACAAATATTAATTTTCAGTTACTTCCCCTCTTTCTTTATTTTGAAGGGCAATTAGTAAAGCAGCCTCTTCACCCTCCTCCCTAGTGCTGTCAAGCTGTTGAGAGCAGTTTGCAGCACTACAATGGTACTATTGTGAACACAGCCTGGGCTTCCTTCCCACAGAGAGTTAAATGGGCAGTTCCTGCTGCCCATGATTGGTGTCCAGCGAAACAATACTTAAGAGCCAGGTTTTATCAGTTCCACGCCAAAGAAGTGAAGCCAGGGAACCCAAGCCTTCATATCATGCTGAACCATATGCCAACCCTGCTGGCCCCAAAGGTTTATCACTAAGAATCAGGATCCATCAGGTCCCCTGTGAAATTTCACTTCACATACCTTCTGTGAAATGCATGGCTTTGCTGAAAACTGACCTTTTTCCACAATTGGCAAGAACAGATGGACGGTAACTATGGTTTGGCAAGCAGAAATTAAAAGATTTTCTAATAGGCTGCATTCTTCTGTGTTTGGGAGGAGAAGCATTCAGAAGGAGATAGATATATTTGTGACCCACAAATTCAGGAGCAGTTAATCAGCAATTAAACTATTTTCTCAATGTCTAGAAAGTATATTGAGATTAATTTGATTGGCCAGGCTATGATTAGGACTCACGTCCTTCTGACTACCATATGGTAATTCCAATTACTGTAATACTAACTTTTAATCCTTGCTTTATGTTAGTTTATTCCATTTTTCTATTATGTTGCACATACAGAATAAACTATATACAACAGAATAAACTATATACATACACCCTTTTTAGTTATAATTTTGACCTGTTCAATTAGTGAATATTGTTACATGAAATACATTCCATCTCCAGCTAGATATTTCCAGATATTGCCAGTTATTAAACCCCTTTTTCCACTAACTGAAATACAGACCTGTCAGAGAACAAAGACAATCAGAGTGCTAGTTTCTAATCTCCTCTCTTTTTTTTGGGTACCTATCATCTTCTAATCCCTCTGTTGGCACTGGAAAGCATGCCCCAACTGTCTTGATTACCATATGCAGAATGATGCAGGAACAGTTTGCCAATATCTTATTCAACTCACCCAAAAACATCACTCTGTCTCACAGACATTACTGTTGAATTGGTTTTCCTTGTCACAAATCATCTCCCACATTTCCCACCAATTTGTATACCAGAATCAACCATACACATTCTTTATATACACAGAGTTTTTAGCATTTTAAGATACAAATCTTTCAAGTTGTGTGCAAGTCACTTATCTGTTATTAGGGGTGAATTTATGACTCAAAAAGGATTACATCAATAAACAATGCTGTGTTTTGTAACATAAAAATGGGGCTTAAATAGTTTAAAAACTTTCCTTTATTTAAATCTTAGAAATGTCACAGTAAAACCTCTTTAATCTTCCCTACTTTTATTCACAGACTTCTGAGCGCTATCAAAGAAATCTATATGAATTTTACCACCTTAAGGGGGCAAGAGTCTTAACATTTTAACAAAGGGCTTTTGTTACCCAAAATGTTTAATTAATTAATAAGGTTAAGTAGGTATTAACAAAAAACCTGTCATTTTGTGTTACGTACAAGGCAATCAGCTCTGCCTAAGAGTGAACTAAATTATGTTTTTCATTCCAGATTAAGGACTCCTAGCCTTCTCCCTGCAAACTTTTGTTTAAAAGAGGGATCTATACACATTTAAGACAGCTTTTATAATGAAAGAGTGATTGCTCTACTAACTTACAGCTTACAACATACAAAATTTTCCTACCTTAAAGGATGCAGTAACAGAGAACTACCCTCCTTCAAGCGAGCTGTACTGGTAGATCCAAATTCAGAAGTTCTAGAGGCTGATAAAGTACTTCACTGCTTTTCAGGGTAGTTCACTGACATCCTTTTATTCTAAAACAGAATGCCACTGGCATAAGCCTACCCATATTTTATAATCAGTTGAACCAATACCCCCCCCTTCAGATGGGTAAATTCAAATAATGAAAAAAATGTAAAATAACCTAGAATATATTTTTCTTAACAGTACAAAAAGATTTGAGTCTCCCCCATAACTGTCTACAACAGCAACGGAGCACTCAGCACTTTATAAGTGCAATTATTATTAGAAAATTGTATTACTAGAGTCAATCAGTTTTGTCTCATTTGATATTTTGGGTTTTTATCACTTTCAAGAATGTCTCATGCATTTCATTAGGGAAGAGTAACTAATAAATAAAGCTGTACTACTAATTAAAAAACAAATTATAGATATCCTGTGATGACAACAACATTATTACTTTTAAACCCATGTGCTTACACTATACCTCTTTAACAAGTACTCCCAGCATCCTAGTTCATATCTGCAGGCAGCCCTTAAGAAAAGATATAGACAGAAGAGCTACCTGGGGTAGAGAAGGCAGGTTCTGTGGGATTAGAAGTAGGGGAGTTACTGAAGAAAATATGTTTACATGAACACGTACAAATCCAGAACTGCTGCTGAAGAAAAGTATGTATGTGTGTTTTGCTAAAAAACCCTCACAGACTATATTCATTAAAATATACTATATTACAACACAGCTTTCAAGTTCCACACTTCCATTTACTCATATTAAAAATGTATGAAAAGTGATGGAAATAATGTGTATGTTTACATGAAAATGCAGTAAAAACAGCAGCTTCATATACACATCTACAAGTATTTCTCCAGCAGTTATCTGAAGTGTCTATATGACAAACACTAAGGCAAGAGTTTAAAAACCTATCACAAATGTTGGTTCAATCAGTTGTCTCTAGTGGCTAAAATCAAAGGCATTTAAAGTGATGCTTTGGAATTATTCATTGCAAAACAATCCTGTTCTTTCAACAGGTAACTAATAAAAGATGGCTGAGAACAGGCTTGCACTACCTCTGAGGTCCAATTGTTACTCGGAACACTGCCTACTTTTGCTCCCTGGTGTTGCATTTTAACTCTAATTGCATGATCAAGCCAATAAATTGGACTCAGGGGACAAAAAAACACTACAAAAGTACCTACCCTGACAAAACCAGAGGTTGCAAGAAAATGCACTTCAAACAGAAGTGAGGCAAGACGAGACAAGCGAAGGAGAGGTATCAAGGCTTGAAAGACAGTCATTAATACTGACAGATTACTGTAATTCTGGCTGTCAAGGTGATCGATTTAAGCAGCATATGCCAATCAATACTCTTCTCATTTACTGAGCAGCATTATAGTTAGGTAAGATGTCCCTAAGACAGGATTTCAAACCATACTTAACGAACATAAATAGCACAATTTATGCTTTGGAATCTTAGCTATTTTTTCATTTGGCCTTTTTTTTTTTAATTGGGCAAGCTTCAGGGTGATGGTATCAATACAAAAGATGTTTTAGATTATTCTATTATGTTGCATTGCCATCATGTATACAATTCCTTTACATGAGATATTTCAAACTGTACCAAATTTCTATATAACATATTAAAACACTAATCTTGAATGTGAACAATCTTAAATGCAGCAGTTATTTAAATACTGCTCATTTTGTTTTTTTCACACTAGTGGTTTGACATTCTGAGTACTTTAGCCATCCATGGTTTACATGAAAACAAATCTTCCTGGTACTTCCCTTGGAATTTTCCTTACAACAGTCTCTCATTGTTCAAATATACTTGCTATATCAAAGGAAAACACAATAATCGGATGTATTAGTTCAGAAGAAAAATTATATAAAGATAATAAAAGTAGCTATTACTGCTGTTGCATACCTAACAAGTAGACACACACACACATGCACAAATGTACACACATCCATGACTATGTAGAGATATAAAGCTTTCGTCTTGTATTTAGGTCTTCTTATAATGCACAGAGAAACTGTTACACATGGTTCCTTGAAACTGAAATACCTGAACAGTCCATTAAAACAATCAGATACTTATAAATGCCTTGGAAATCTTTTGGGTTTTGTGTTATACCATTGTATGAAGGCATTTAATGAATCATATTTTGAATTATTAAAAGATCAAGTGAGTTGTCAGCAGAACTAGGATTTGGAAGAACAGCAAAACTAAGCAAATCAAAACACAGGAAAGACTCAACATCATATTATCTACCTTATGACTCTTGCTTGAACTTGGAAAACAATTTCTGTTGCTAAACAGTAAAACAGATTTTAGAAATAACTCTATTTTATTCTGGAAAAAACAGGGGAAGTCATATGATGAACTCATCCATGGCTTTTAATTGAACTCAGATTAGGCAACAATGGCATGATGCAGGGATGGGATAATATTCACAGAAATCCTGAAATTTTCAATTATTTTTTGTAAAGCATACAGAGGAGTATCTAAAAAGTGTATCAAGAATTATTTTTAATATCTGTTTCTTCTCACCTATAATGACAGAAAAATCAGTAACAGGTATGTTAAAACCTTATTAAATGTCCTGTGTGTCAAAATTGTACTGCCAAAAATATAGCAAAGTTTGCTGAGAATTTTCACATCTGGCAGTTCAAAAAAATTCTAAACCAGAACTTATTAAAAGAGCAATTATAATGGCATGCATTATTTCTTTCACTATACCAAAATGAATTAGTGCAGTGTGAAAAATGAATCCATGATAGAGCTTTAAGGAGAGAGAGCACCCCTTATGCCTTTTCCATTTGACACATAATTATCATTGATGCACTAACGCTGTATTAATTTTTTTTCTTACAGATGCTCATCATCTCTAAGATAGAAAAGTTACTGGAATTAAGAGGAAGGGAAACTGGCATTTCCAAAATCAGTGCTTTACGGCTTTAACTTCTCAGTTTCTGTATTAGTGAACACCTCCAAAATCTTCACAAATTCCAGTTTGAAAATGTAAATCAAACAAATATTCTTATTTAAATGAGACAAATATGGACAGAGAATCTGAAGAATACTCTTTGCTCACTATATGTCATTAATAACAAATGCTTTCTTTCTGAAGATAAACTTTCCAATGTCTGCAATTCTGTCTTCAGGCAGATGATGGTCAAGCAGGCACAACAAACAGCAATACTACCAAGTTCCAATAAAACCCTTTCTTGGAGAAGTTGAGTATTGCATCAAGCAAGAAACCTTCTTCTCAGCTCTGAGATTTTAATACAGAGGAAACACTCCAAAATTTGCGTACAAAGTGCAAAAAGTAACACTTGTTGTTTCACAACTGGAATTTCAGTCCCACAAGGTTTTTAGTCTTTTTCCTGTTTTGTTGCAATAATTTTAACAAGTTGGATCACTGGAGATGCCTACTACACTAAGTAAAGAACATTATCTTTGTGTATCTCTTGGCACCTGGCTAACACCTGTTGTTTTATTCATGAAGTTTAAGTAAAATTTTATATGAAGCCACTCTTTCTATTGTTCAAAATACTTAGTATTGATCCATTTACTACACATTGGATATTCTGAATTCAGAATGTGACAAAGTGCTTGCTCTGAGATGCAAGCCACGAATAAAATTATTCCCGTCAGGAATTTCAATGCAATTTAGTAAATAAAGAGTATTAACAATGCCCTAAATATTGGCCTCCTTATTCAACATTATAGTGAAAATGATCGTTCTCAACATTCAGTCCCATTATTACACCTGCAGTTATAAGTCTTACAAGTTTTCCTAGCATATGTGCAGCTGGAGTGCATTCAGGAGATAAGCAGGTTCTTCTTAAGACAATGACAAATGCAATGCAAAGAAGAAACACATCAGCTATGCGACAGAAAATGGGGTACTGCTGCTTCATTATTAAGACAATACAAGTATTTTGTGTGTGTCACCTGCTACTGTGTGCATGTATGCCACCTGTTGGTGAGGGGGTACTGTTACAAGAAAGCCAGGCCACCAAAAGATTGCGAGGGACTGCAGAATCTGCGAAGGGAAAGCAAAGCAAATTCCACAAATCAATACAGAAACTCCACCCAAAATGCCAGTATTCTCTCCATGCAGCTGCAGCAATGAGTATGTCAAGCATCAAGGTAAAGCAGGAGACTTGCTATGTGCGACTCACGTTTGCTGATAAATTTAGTAAATTTTTAACCTTAAAATACTACAATAAGGAAAGATATCGTTATAGTATTTGGAGCAAAGAATAAAAACACAAAGCAGAAGAAACTTTTAAAACATTAACAAAATAAAATCCTCAAAGTGTTTTCCTGTCCAAGTTTGCTATCAGAACGGTCAAAATAATACCAGAAAGACGACAGTGACTGACAGAATATGTCAATCTCAGAAAGCTACTTCAGATTCTACAATACATGCTCAAAGTTGGGGCAGACTATAAAAGGGAGATGAGCAGAATTTCCTGTATCCATGCAACCGTTATTATACTATTCACACGTACTACCCATTGCCACATCGTGATTAACAGACTAGCGCAATAAGGAAAAAGTTGCAATCAGGTTACATGAAGAGGGCTGAATATCCCTGTTGATTACAAATGACAGCTGATTTTTTTGTCAGGTCCGCACTTAGAAAATGCACTAACTCAGAGGATGGATAAGCCCTCCTTGGAAGCAGGAGGGCCAAACTCAGTGCCACTTTCTTCACATCCCATAGACAAGCAAATCAACACAGTCCTAGCTTAATGAAGAGCTTACCATGATCCATCACTGTAAAGGTCTACAACATAACATTGTAAATATTCCTCAAAAATATAATAGGTAAGCACAGACCTACATATGTATCACCAAGTCCATGCTGAGTCAAAAGGTGCCCACCAAGTATTACACAGCACAGTGAAATGAACCAACACACCAACAACACAGACACATCCATACACTGATGCTAGCTTTGGAATTAACTATTTCTGCTGGTCTACTACAGTAGAAGGAGAGCTCATACAGAACACATTTCAAGCCCTATACTTCTGTTTGACAGAAGTCTCAATATTCTTATTCCCTCAAGATCCACATTCAACTGTATTTCTACTAACCATCATCAAAGTCCCTAATAAGCTAACACTGCTCCAGTATATTAGATACTCATAAGTAAACAAAAATTAATTTTGAGCTCATCACTTCAGAATTCTCTTTCACTGAGACCATTATGGTCCTGGACATGTGGGAAGCCTTATCAGCTTCACTTTCCCAGCTGGGTCTCTCCTTTTAGTGTACCTTCTAAACAATAGCTCTTCTGTTCCTTTTTAACTCCTATTTGAATGTATTGTTTTCACTACACTGACCCCTCTTTTTCTTTGCTCCAGCAATGCTCCAACACAAGGAAAGACCACCTTGATCAATGAGTTTTGTTTTCCACAAAAGACATTAAGTCTGGCAGGGTGTCAGAAAAGCTGTTTAACCACAGACCATAAAATACTCCTGTCCCTACAACTCTTCACTACTGGATTTTAAGTTTGTTGTATACCGAAGTGCTAAAGCCATAGCTAGAATATGCAAGAGGAAAAAAGTGGGAGACACTAAAGTCAATCCCTGATGCTTTCAATTCCCTGCTATTGCAGAAACATAATTAGATTCAATTTTCAAATATTCATGTAATCATGTCCATGTTACAGGAAACACCCACCAGTCTTTGCCATTCTTGAGGGAAATTCCTTCTTGACCTCAAATCTGGACATGGGTTAAACACCAAGAGCATGACCATGATGTTTTTAATCAAGAGTTCTTTAAACCACTGAGAGCCAGGCCAAACTTTGAAGTTTAACATTTTTTTGCTGTTTTTCACTGACACAACTGACTCCACCATAGCCTAATTCAAGCCAGGGAAGTTTGTAGAGTTTTTTCTAATTTCACACCATGCAAACAGCTTTTAAAGAACTGTCCACACCCCCATTTTAATTTTTAAAGTATTATACAAAGCACTGAATATAAGATACTCCAAGCCAGATAGAAAAAGAATTTCACCAAATACTTAACAAAGCCACCCTTTAATATCAGTGCCCAATCAACTGGTGTTTCATAAGCTTACCAAGTGATGATACAAAACCCACCAAACAATACAAATATTAAATATATGTAATGCTTTCCAGTTATCATGCCAATCATATTAGGAGACAAATATCAACATTTTAATGGAGGCCACATTATGTCATAAATGACATGCAGTGCTTTGATGCATATAAAAAGTACTATTTAGAGAACTGATTTTAGTAATAAGTGACAGGACAACAGGTAATGGCCTCAAGTTATATCCAGGACAGTTTAGACTGGATACTAGGAAGCATTTCTTTACAGAACGGGTTGTTAGGCATTGGAATGGGCTGCCCAGGGAGGTGGTGGAGTCCCCATCCCTGGAGGTGTTTAAGAGTCAGGTTGACATAGCGCTGAGGGATCTGGTGTAGTTGGGAACTGTCAGTGTTAGGTTAATGGTTGGACTGGATGATCTTCAATGTCTTTTCCACCATAGATGATTCTGTGATTCTAAAGTGAATGTGCAATACACAACTCTTAGGAACTGGACAATTCCTAGACATTAAGCTGGCAAGCTATGTCCAAGGAATTTATTACAACTTCCATATTCTGTAAACAGGTTTAAACATACAAGTTTGTGGTGTATTTTGGTACTGAAAGTCTGCTATTTAAAAGTAGTCTGTTTTCAAATTGCTCATCACTATACATCAATATAATGTTATAAGCCCTTGCTTTTCATGGAATAATGTTGATAATAAGTTTTAAATTCTTTGATTATGCCACTTGAGAAATGACAAGAAGATTGGACCTTTCCAAACACAAAAATACAATGAATCAACATCTCTCTTCTACAGAAATGGCCCAAACATCATTTAATGTGATCACATGAAACACCATCCATCATTCATCTGTAAATCCACTTCATCATATCTAATCCAAAACTCTACAAGTATTAACAGTTAGCCTTAGAAAAAACAGAGTATTTTAGCAACAGTCTGTCACATGACAAATACAAGTATCTACAGCTTGGATAGAAATTATGCACAGAATTTCTTTTAGATCTAAATTTAAACTTATCTGTCAATTTATGACATTAAAAGTATGTTCTTTTATATTTAACTAACACGTATATAACAGAACTCAATCTTAAGAAGGGGAGAGGTATAAGTGACTGACTTACCTTATGTTTCTACATTTCTGGTTGGTAAATCTATTCTTCCACGAGCAGCTCTTTCAAAAAACTACAATTTCAGTTCCAACAACTAAAAAAAGATATAGCCTTTTCTGATATCTTTACAAAGACACTAACATCATTTTGACAACAACCTTGTATTCTGAGTTGAATAACAAAATCTGTATGACATAAATGTAACAAATTTATCATCTTGAAGGCAAGAAGCATTCATATCCTTCTTGGAACTACAAAACAAAACTAGGTCACATTAATACTGGGTGTATACTTAATATGTTTAAGGAAAGAAAGATTATAACACCATGACATTGCTATTTTAAAAAGTCTATTCACAAAATAATTAAAATAATTTTGTTAAAATTTTTATTAACATTAGAAACAGGCAATTTTTCAGCACTGAATCTATTCTTCACTTAATAAAAAAAGCTTGTCTTCATTCAATAATCTTCTATGTGCTTAAGTTTCCTAAAGGCACCATCACCATAAAAAAAAATTATTTTCCCTGTATTAATCCGAGAAAAATATAAGATGACAGAAAACATGAAGATCGTATCTGTAGAACTGCAAGGGAATGTATATGCCTTGGTAAACATCTGAGTGAAAGGATACAAGTTTTGGTATAATGGGATTAATGATTTCAATGCACGGCTTGCATTTATAGCTGTTGCACGAACCATAATAGGAAGAATTTTTCCATTCACAATAGCACCATCAAAGAGTGGACCAAAAAATGGAACCTGAATAAAAAATTAAGAAATTCAACATAAAGCAAGATCTTAGCTGTGACAATTAGCAATCAACATTAACAATAGAGCACTCAAATATATCTTTTTTCCCCCTCCTCATTGCTAGATAATCAGACCAGTTATTGTGCTCCATGACAGACCTTTTCTCTTGCTGAAATATATAGCCATGTAACTGCTTGATATCCTTGGTAACAGATAACAGCATTCGAAGAAATTAAGCAACCATTTGAATACTATGTCTCATCAAAGCTTATTTACAACATTTGCTGCTAAAATCCTAGGAACAGTCATGCATATGATGTTTATGAGGTTGAAAGTCTAGATGACAATATTGTAGGTGGTAGTAAGCAAAAGGAATAATTACACAAATTTTAAAATAAAATTCATCATGGCTTTAGATATAACATGTCCATAAGGACCAACACAATGTGCAACTGTCATACAATTACTGGTGAACCAACCCCCACCTTCCATTTTCTTTTCTTCTCCTATTTGTTCTTCCTTTCTATGGTGTCTATACTAATGGACAGTAATCCCTTTACAGGAGAAATCTATTGTCAAAGTTTGGCATCTTTGGACCCTAAGTGTAAAGCTTTATTTGTGAGATCAGTAGAAAACCCTGATGTTTAGTATAGATAGCACCCAAAAGGTTTACAGAACAAATGGATCTTATATTTTGACATTATATTATTCTCTAATCAACCATCATTTTTCAATTAAAAAAAATATTTAAACTCTATTAAGTATCTTAATTTCCTGTACATGTGAATAAAGTTCTGAAGCTGCAAACATAAAGCATGTGAAGAATAACAAAGCTTATGCATGAGGTCAGCAAATGGAGCAGAGTGTACATTAAATATTCTTCCTGCTAAGATGAAACCAACGCTGCAAAAGAATTTTAGATCCCTGTATTATTTTTGCCATCAGTCTCTTAATGTAGTTTTGAGAATACTGAAATCTGATGGAAGGCACTTCTTTTTTCACACACAAGGACTTCTTGTTGGACTAATAGCAATCCCTTCTCTCAGCAGTTTTCTTTTTCCTTCTTAACCTGTACACTTCCAATAATACAACTGTTTGTACTTAAAGTAGTAAAAGAAAGAATATACTTATTATTAAAAAAAAAAGTCACCCAGTAACGACAAGAAAATGTACTGGGTATCATTTCATGCCTATCATCAGATAGAGGCAGTCATCATAGAGAGGGAATCCTATTTCTGCTAAATTTAATTTATTAATATTAGTGCTCCTAGAAAGAATTTTAATATTTAAAGTATAGAAATTCATGGCAAGTGACATCACACACAGAAATTATGCAGTACAAACACTCATGACTACTTTTACTCAGTCAGTGTTCGCTACCCTAAACCACTGTTTTAAGAACAGGGCCAGCACAGACATTTGAGGAACAGTTATTAGAATGTGTGTTTATATGCCTAACAGCTGAATGGACTAGCTTTGCTGAATTAATCTCCAAATTCTTGTGTGGAGTCAAGGAGAAAGTAAAATCTAGCTTTGGGAAAAAGAAGTGGGAATATGACATGGATGGAGAATGCTGAAGCAGGCTATTATTCAACTACCATAGTCAGGTATCAAATTTGAGAAAAAAGTTTGCCAAGTTTGTCTTAATATTTAAATGATTATGCAGAATATTCTAGCTTTGTTTTAAGTTTATGATGTTAGCAGATATGATTGACAGGATAAGGCATTTGAAATTTCAAGTTACTAATTTTACTATGCATTATAGTCACTGAGCTCTTCCTCCTCCTCCTCCCACTACTGCAATTGTCAATGTTAAAGACACACTGCCTTGTTGGATCAATCTATTATATCCAAAACTCAGATTCTAAACAAAATGCAGTTCATGTAAAACATATGAAGGAAGCACAAAAAACCCACAAACCACCCTTACCTCAGGCTTTTTCATGATCTGGATACTGAACATATGGTTTTTCATGGGATAGATAACTATAAGAACATCACCAAATTCTGTTGGAATTATTCCTCTTCTATAATCTCGAGTATGCTCTGACCAGACAATGTGTACTTCATCATTTCCTAAGTGTCTTAGCTGGAAAAGCAGGGATAAAACCCAATCAGTTTAAATATATTCTATATTCATCAGCTATACTAAATGCTCATATTTCAAAAGGAGAAACCCATTAAAAAGAAATATAGAAAAATGAATACAATAACCAAATTACACTGTAGTTTCTCTTACAATTTCAATGACAGTATTAGTTTGTGCTGTAGATTTTTACAGATTGGTGCCAATGTCTATTTAAATTAACAGATATGTCAATATCCGTTTTCTACTGAAAGTTAAAATTTTGTTGATGTTATCTCAAGAATGCAGGGTGATTCAACCTAAAATGCTTTCAAGATTGCCATCACTGATAGGCAGTGAATTACTAAATTCTATATGAATTTTAAAAGTATATGAATAAGCATCTGTTTAAAAGCTATGTATCTGAGCAGTCTTTACTCTCACCATTCTAGCCAAATTCCAAAGTAGCTACTACAAACAAAAAGCTTTTAAAGGAGAATAGCTACTGCATTTTTCATAGCCCCTAGATTAACTAAACTAAATGCTTATTTCCCATGAAACCTGTATACCTTTAAGAAATGGCACCCCACCCCCCAAAAAAGGCTCCTGATTTGGCTCAGAATGCCCAAATGTGTTCCTTAAAATCCATGCTATATCCTCAGTTGTAATCATATAACCAGATTAAGGACTATTTTGAACACTTTGGAATTATCTGCACCGAACCTCCAAAATGCTCCTTCCGCTAAACATCTTAAACATCTAACCATCTGATAAACAAGTGTTAACATCACAGAGAGAGACTTTAAGTATGCTGATCAAATACATTCAGATTATTAAATGTGAGTTTCTTTCCAGTAAGGGCCATTTCTGAAAATTCAAGCTGGAATCTCATATTTTCCTCCTTGTGCATCACCAATTAGAGCTGACAATTGTCTTTACCCAGAGTTTTCAGTTTGCACAGCTTTAGGTAGGTAGAATTTGTCAATTGCCTTGATGTTATTCAAAGGACAACACTTTGAACTGCTGTTAACAGCTAACATGCAGATACTAACCTGAGCACTTACACAAGTTATCTTATATAAAAAGGCAGCAATTTTCTGTACTCATTTTCAGAACATAACTGCACTTTAAATAAAAGCAAAACATAAACACAGACATCAGAGAAATTTCACTGCAAGTATTCACTTGTTTATATTACAGAATCTCCTGGAATGCTACCTTCATCTTATCTGTAGTCTTATACTAGCTGTCAGCAGCAGACTTTTTTTTTTTTAAAAGAAAAAGGAAATAAAGAAGCTGCTTCTGTTCTTCTCTGCTAGCTTTAAATTGTATAAGACTGAAAAACAGGGTTGTATTGCTATAAGAAAAGGATTTTTTTCAGTGTTGGACTGGGTAAAGGACAGATAGCATCAATACCCTACACATATTGACAATCAAGTCATTAGTTTTACCTGGACCAGATCATACATACACCTAATCTACAATGACTGCAGTTCCTTTGAAGTGAGCTGTTCTTGACTCTTTTGTGGATGGCTGAATTATTTTGAACAACACTTACTTAGGGATGCTCTTGTGTCAACCATAAACCCAGCCCAACAAAAGAAATGGTTATAATAACACTCACTATGCTGAGTTTTATTTGACTAGATAAGAACAAAACCAGGCAGCAACCCTGAATGACTGACATGCAACTTGCAAACACCAGCTGCAGAAACCCCAGATGACACTTAACAATGACTAATGTAAAAGAAAACTAACCATGGAATTGTTCTGAGGGCCTCTCCTACCTTCCTTGACCAAGTGACAGTCAAACTATATGTCGAAATATGACAATGACAGAAGGGTGTGAGGGACTGATGGGCCCACACTTAGAAGTAAGAGAAAAGCTCAGGGAGGATGAGGTTTTAATCAAAAAGAAAGCAAGAGGCAAATCAGTTTAGAGATGAATTCTTGGGGAACATGAAAAACTACATGATCCTAGACTGAGGGATGGTGATCTGATGCACTGACTGAAGTCATTGAACTGAGAGCCAAAAAGCAGAAACAGGACTGATGAACCCATCACTGCACTGCACCATTCCTAATTCAGCAATACTGAACTATTTACTACAAGAATTAGCCCTCCTTTACTTATCACCTTTGGACTCAAAGACGACAAATTCATACACTGTTAGAAACAAGGGATGGTGCCAGTGCACATGACAAATAAATGGCTTTAAAATACAAAACAGAGAGTTCAGATAGTGCAGCTTCTGGACGGCATCATTGCCTCTGAATTTCATTTATCAAAGGTTGCCCCTGTGTACCTGTTACTGATACCTGCAGTTAATGAGACAGGACATCAGTTCTTGAACTTCTGTGAAAGCTATGCAGACAGATCATCACTACTGATGCATGCTTTCACATCAAACTGACACAGATTTTGGTGTGATAAAAATGTATTGTGTGGTTATTTCAGGAGGTTGACTACTGAAAAGGGACACATTTTTGGATGCCAAGTATATTGAAGCCATCAGTGACTTTTCTCTCCAACTTCTAAGTTTGCTTTATACACCTACAGAGGTGTGATGATACATTGCAGGCTAAAAGCACTAACTTCTTCAGAGGAAAAGGAAAATGAATCAGATTATTCTAAGGAGTTCCAAGTCCTGTCAGGTGTATTTTACCTCACAGTTACTACCAAGAACAGTTTGGCAAAGATCCAGTTTGAGTAAAGTGTAGGATGGCATCTCTGTGACATACAACTACCTGAAAGAAGCTGCAGAGCTGGAGATGAGTCTCTTTAATGAAGTAACAAGTGATAGGACAAGAAGGAATGGCCTCAAATTGCACCAGGGAAGGTTTAGACTGGATATTAGGAAGTATTTCTTTACAGAACAGGTTGTTAAGAATTGGAATGGTCTGCACCGGGCAGTGGTGGAGTCCCCATCCCTGGAGGTGTTTAAAAGTCAGGTTGACATAGTGCTTAGGGATCTGGTGTAGTTGAGAATCATCGGTGTTAGGTTAATGGTTGGACTGGATGATCTTCAAGGTCTTTCCCAACCTAGATGATTCTGTGATACAATGGATTGAGTCAAAATCAGATGGTCCAAGTAGGGGGACGATGCTATAAACTGCGAATGGGGATTTTTAACAAGATGTAAACTATGATCAATGCCTTGTTTCCATTATAGGAGGTAGACTGACAAAAATAAAAGACAAGTAAACAAGATTGGGTGTTCCTGATTTCATCTTTATGTTCAGTTCTGATGAACAGAATAGTCATTCTGTTCCTTTTTTAAGAGTAGATCAGAGGCAGCTCTGGCACTAACATAGTGCTCCTTATTGCTTCTTTCAGATGTCCTCACCCTGGTCAGAAAGCAAAGCTTATAAGAAAGCTTGAATAGTGTTAATTTGACTCATCAAAACCACCTGATTCATGGAAGAGATCCAATACCTAAAATTGTCTTGAAAAGCTTTCCAAGGTCTGCTAGGTTTTGCATAAACTTTTTAGAAAGAATTTCAGTTTTCCATCTTCATTTTTCAGTACCCTATTGAAGGACCTTGAAATTGAGCAGTGCTCCACGACAAAGCTCTCCTGCAAGCACAGCAAATATTTGGAGAATCTATCATTCACTGTAATTATTACACCACAGAAGAGCCAGAGTCTGACCTCTTTCAACTTTAATCTAGATTCTTTATATCTTTGTATTGAATTGGAAGCATCCCAGAATTCAGTGTCCTGGACAAATGTGGGACAAAGATACTGAGCTACAACCACTTCTGCTCATTGAAACCTAAAAGATGGACAGCAACATCGTTTCCCAAGAAAAAGGTGTGGTCCCAATGTTATCTAACAGAATCAAATTTGGTGCACACAGAACATACAGGTGCCAAGACCAAAATCAGTGTAAGTGTAACTCAAAACTCACCACCAGTTAAGTCACTACTTCTTCACAGTCATTTCCTGACCTCGTCTTCCTAAACTTAACAACTTTGTAGGTGCATAAATCACAGTAAGCAAAACAAAGTGCAAATTCTTATTAAAGACATAAGGCACAGCAATAACATAAATAATAAAAATCTCTAAAATAATGTCATACTTCAAGTACCTAGTAATACAGTATAGCTGAAACACCTGGAACTATAGGTTCTATACTGCATAAATGCAGATCAAACTGCTCTAGAAATGTTTATTATCTAAGCATAAGACAAGACACAAAATGGAGATGGAAAAATGCAAAGAAACTGTAAAAAGGTGCTAAAGATTAGGATAATGTCTTTTTTAGCAGCATTCTTCAAGAATGGAAGTGTCAAGACCAGATAAAGGAAGGTTCAGCAATCAAACCAGTTTAGGATATAGTCAATAAATTTTAACTGTGTGTATGGAAAGGCTATGTTAGAAGCAATGTTACATAGAAAAAAAGAACAGTCTTAAGCATAGACTGAATGCAAGAATGCAGAAAGTGGACCAAATTAAAGATGATTTCAGGCTATGGGCACAAGTGACAGGCACAATGGTCATGTTATCCGTGGTGATCCTGAAAGGTGGCAATGAGAAAGAGATTAAGAACTCTGTTTTAGCCATTTTAAACTTGAGCTGTCGTGAAGACGGCCCTGAGGAGATGTCAGACACAAACAGATTTTTTTAGGCTTGCTTTGAAACTCTTACTCCATTAAAACAAATATATAAAAATGACCGACTGTTAGGTTACCTGAAATTTCAAATTTAACTCAAAATACTTTAAAATATTCTTACTCTATAGCCATCATCATGTGTCAGCTCTCCTAATACATTTATGTTAACTGAATACAAAAGAAACGTGAAATAAATATAACCAGGAGGGATGATCAAATCTAATTTTGATACATTAGTGTCATATGCTGTACATGTTACAATAGCAGCCAGACTTAATACTAAGCTGCAGGCTATACTGAAATTTCCAAATGGCAGATTGTTCTAAGTGATACCAAGTATAATTGAAGTAATAAACGATAGTAAAAGCAAAGCACACTGTCAGGAAGAATTTAAGTATTTACTTTTTAAAATTAAATGAGTTAGCTTTGGAAAGGCAAGACAAGTGAAATAATGCAGGGCTCAATTTACAGAAAATTCCTTTTATTTATCTGTTGCATTAACCCTTGAACTCTTGCCAAAATTACTGTAATTTCTAATACCCACTTACCTAAAGGAGGGAGAAAAAAAGCTATTATATTTTTTTATGATATAACAGTTAGCCCCAACTTTTTTCTTCTTCAAAAAGGGAAGTGTTCATTATAAAAAGGACAGAAGGAACAGAAACATCTGAAGTAATGGCTTAATGCAGCTACTTTTGCCCATTAAATGTAAGCAGCAATGCTCTCTACAGCATACGTATCCTCTAGTTGAATTTTTCACAAAACTTTGTTTCCACAACTATGGTGTGTGCAGTGTCATTTTTTCTAAAGCGACATGTGTATTTATTTGTAACTCCAAAAAAGTATTGTGCTAGTAATTTACATCTATAAACCTTCAAGTTCCCAAAACATGTTATACCATAATAAAAGAGCTAGCTATAAATACTGGGAGCTATAAACATTTTATGTGGTTAGGAAGATGTCACACATAACCTAGAATCATGTCACACACCAAAGCCCAAGATGAATTAGTATTCTAATCATTAACAACATTACTACTTTTATTTACATATCCTGTGTATAATACTCTCACCTACAATGACTTCACTCCTTTATAAGGCTAAGGAAGGAGGAGCTAGACAGGAGATAAACTGTAGAGGTACATACAGGAGCTTTCTCACTCTGTGAACTGAGAATCTTCACAGTTTCATTTAATTGTGATAATTTCTTTGCAAGTTTGTTCTTGTAAGGGTAGTATAAATACTTGTTACTCTAACCTTTAAGAAAACCAAAATGGATTGCATTATCAGCCTTAAATCTTTATTTTAATATTTGCAAATTAAATACCTATTCTATATATGCATTTCAATGTTAAGTTCCTTTACACATTCAGCAGATTTTCATCTGTTCTCCCTGAATTCATGTCTTTTCTAATTCTTGTTCATGTCTTCAGAAACAAATGCTTCAGAGGTATCCAAGACAGTTAAAAAGTTTTATTTACTACTCTGTAAGACTGATGGAAAATAAGTTTAAAATTGGCTTAGCCTCTGAAACAGCAGAATCTTGATTTTGCAGTGACTCAACTGGCAGGAAGAAGTTTTGTTTTAATTTAATTTAATTTCCATTTATAAGATGAACCTATCATGCACCTCTAGGCACATTTACAATATAAAAACCAGCAGCAGTTCTAAGACAACTGCTTCAAGTTTGCTTGTTTTTCTTCCATTGAACGAAATTGAAAAAGAAAGCACATGAAAGACCTATTGAGAAGCTCAAAACTCAGGTTTCTCTGGAGGTCATGAACAGTGCATGCACTCAGAACAACTACAACTGTTAGCACACACAGAGCTCTCAAATGATTCTGAGGTCCCCTGTAGTATGTGAGCTGGACGGCACCTCATAAAACACATTCGTTTTGGTCATGTGTTCAGTCTAAGCAGTGTGAGTCGTTGCAGAACTAGTAAAAGAATTAAGCCTGTTTGCCTACTCATGTCTCCTCATATCACTTCCTCGCTTCTCCCAAGACACAAACTTCAGTTGATGTTTTTCTCAAGTTTGGGATGACTTTCAGAGCACCTCTCTCTGGTGCTGGTTCCTTGGTATTTAATGAGGTCTTTACCGGCTGAGTAGGAGAACGACCTCACTCTATCTCCTTTACTTAGACTATCTTCATTAAACATATGTGAAATTAACACCTTTGAAACATGCTTCTATTAAAATCAATTGAAATGGGCCAAAAGATGTCAGGGAAGAGAGGAGGCAGGCTCACAAGCCTCCATTCATAGGGAAACTTGCTTAGAAAGAACAAAAAACACACACCAAGGAAGAACAGGAAAGAAAGTCACACAGATATAAAGTAAGTTGATTAAACAGTTCATCAGTAGCTGTGCTACAAATCTAACCAAAATGTTTTGATACACTCTACATATTCATGCAGACCTTAAATATTCCGAATTACTGATGAATGAAATTATGGGTAAAGGAGGAGAGAAATAGGCCTGAGGCAAGCTGGAGTTGCTAAAAAGTGCAGCTGACACCATTTTCCCGAGCTAAATCACAGGAGGCCTGGACCGCACTGAACCTTGCCTGGCAGGAACAGCTATATATAGATTCAAGGTGCTCCTGGAAACAGACATGTGTGTTCTGCTGAAGTCCACAGCATTTCCAAATTATTTATTATTAACTAATTTTCACTATGACCCATCTTCCCCCTTGTCAACACTTTTTAATGCTCTAATTCCAAAAGATTATAAACAAACATTGTAAGCATAATTATGATCTTTTATAAACCCAAGTTTCTTTTAAGAAACACAGAAGCCAGTCAACTTAGAGAAAGATCTATATATACACTGTTCTACACTAGAACAATAGCAACAATCTTACTTTAAAATTAGTTATTTTCGCTATTAAACCACTTTTATAAACATTTAACAAGTGTTAATATTATAAATCACTTAACAGGATTAAGTATTACTGTGGCTCTACTTCATGAAATAAAGAAGAGATAGGAACCAGAACTGTAGGCATACAAGGAAAAACATTTTTAAATTTAAAAAAACCCCCATCAAACAAATCAACCAAAGATGCGACAGTGAGAAGTTAGAACTCATAGTCAGTCTATACTAATAACAATATTTTTTTCTTCAAGTTGAACACAAAGAACAAAAAAGTCATTAATAATTGAAGCTTGCCAGAGGCATGGCTATTTCTCTCTTTACTAACTGTCTACTGTCTAATTTAATTACAAGTATTAAACTCTATGCCGAGGTCAACCAGCTTCAGTTCCTCCAATATTACACTTCAACCAGCGCTCATTAACGTGTCTACTGAATGGATTAGCACATCTGAAGATGTATGTGCACAGGACAGGGGACAGTCTAATGGTAACCAATTGTTCATTTATAATAGGACACATGTTCAAGACTGTAACTTACTATCACTAACGTGGAATTTATTAAATTCTAAAGAAAAAATACCAATACAGCAAACCATTTTTTCCTTAATGTGGCTATGAGAGATTGTAACACTGTTGAGCATCTGTGCCTGCTCCAAGGCAAAACACCTTATATACAATAAACATTGTCGAATTCTTTATTTTTAAAAGGATAAATTATGTTAATAGCCAGCACGTGACTCTTAGGTGAATAAAAACTCATCTTATAAAGTACTCACTGTATATTTATTAATTGATGTTTGAAATCTCAAAGTACTAAAACATCATTCAGTTGTAATGTTTTTTCTTCTACACAAGCCATTACCTCCCTGCATTTTTCACCACTATACATGTGATCTTGCCAGCAGTTGCAGTGATGGCAAAAATCACCAGCATGGTAAAATTAGAAATTAGTAGAGAATAATTTATATGGCTTAACCTACCCCAGTAAAATACCAACTATCATCAGGTAAAGGGGTTATAATATTTTATGGTTTTTTTTAGAAAAAGTTACTGAATTTTCTTTGACTCTTTTTTCGGGGTTATTACCAAAAGAAAATCTGTTATTCAGAAACACTTACCTTTTTTGTTAAAGAGTCATCTGAATCAGAAGGCATTCTTGTTGACACATGGAACATTACTTCTACTGTTGAGGTAGCAAAATATGGAGTGGTCAGTCCAGTGCTTTTGTTTTTTTGCAGTCCTCCCATAAATCCACAATGGTTTGTGAGATTTACCTAGAAGTAATGCCCAGGAAGCATTAGGAGAAAAAAAAAATAAAAATCAAGTGATAAATACATTCTTTACACTTTGAAATACACTTTCAACTGAATTTTTAAAAGTAGAAGGCCCTTTCACAATAATACAGTTATGCTCTTCTAAGAGCTCAGACTTGCTGGCTAGAATGGAAATCAACTGCAGTGCAGTGGCATTCTATATTCCACAGTCACCACAGATGCTGCTGAGAATACAAGGTCAGAGAAAAGGAAAGGCTGTGTAAATGAATATTTACTGCATTATTCCCTGATCAGTTGACTGAAGACACACGTGCTTTTTGAATTTTTAAAAACCTCTGTGATACTACATTGGCCTTGACCTGAGCTCTGAAGAAACCCTGTGTGAGTGCCAGACAATTTTAAACTGTCTTGATACATTCCATATATTTTCATGAGAAATTTTTATTCTGTGAATATGAAAAAAAAAAAAAAAAAATCACAGGAAACTAACTGATAATTCGTAAATAAATTTCTAAGTCTTAGTTCCATAGGAAATAGTTTGGCACTGAAATAAATAAGCATGCGTAGTGTGCTATTTCACTTTTAGAACAGTGCCTAAAGAAAGCTGTATCTCAGATGTGAATACATTTAACATCTGCCCCCATGGGATATATTTGCTTTTATGTTAATAAAGGATCAAGGCTAAGAGAATTAACCCACTAAAGAAGGATATTTGAAGACACTAATGTGATGATTTTTTTTTTTTCTCCTGAAGAATCAGGAATGTGGGAAATAAACATCGATGTTTGTGACAGTCAGTAGACTTCTAGCAGTTTTCCTCTGTTCCTGTGGAAAAGTCAGAGTCATTATTCACAGTGCTAATCTAGTAATGCTCTCATATACCTAAGGAGTAAGAAAAAGAACAAATAAGATGGACACTCCTGATGAACACAAATCACAAGAACAGAAAACCTGCAGTTTCTTCTGCAGCCAGCCAGGAGCAGGAGTGATTCCTGTACTTCCGTGGGACAGTGACGAGTTGAACTTTACAATGGAAGTTAATCCTGTGTGGTCAGAAAGAAAGGATGCAAACAAGGAAATCCTCAGAACAGTATCTAACTAGTGACTAAAGAGCTGCAGGTATATATAGGTGATAGAGCTCATCAGTGTTTCTGACTGCTGGAAGAGACATGGGGAGGAGTGTGTGAAGACATACATGCCTGCAGCGGAAGGCAGGAAGAAGAGAGCATGAGAGAAGCTGCACATTTTTATTTTTGGATTCCCAACTTTGAGCACATCTAATTTCAATGGACTTAACACTTTACAGACCTACATGGAAATCAAGATGCTTCCTAATCAGTCCATGAAAGCAAAGCACAGGACTGCACATTAAAGAACCATCTCTGCCTGCACAAACCTTCTTAAATTGAAAGAGCTTAAAATCAAATAGCTAATATTGCTAATGAAATTAAAACCAGAATTCTTTACATCCTACTTGCCAACCAGTGTATTTCACTACTTGTAATGCTACAGAGCCATATCTAAAGCAATCTGTAATTTTCTCTGTAAACACACTTAGGAAAAAACATTTTAATAAATACCTCCCAGCCAAGACCAGCTACAAAATCCTCATAGGCTTGACTTCCCCCAGTATTTGTAAGAATGGAGTGTTTATCTTCTTGTCCCTCAGCAACATAAAACACTGCAATCTTGTGTGTCTCTCGGCTGTAAAACAGAAAATGGTCATTGCATGACAGTGCCTTTACTCATATGAAACCAAAATATGCAAACAGTACACACAGAGCATGGCTTTTAAAACACCAAAAAGGATAGTGGAAGTACAACTATATGGCTTCTTTTTGAATACCTTCTATATTTCCATATTCATGTTCTGTCTTTTCTAGTCTGATCTTCTCTAGAGCCTAAAGTTTTGCTATACGTGAACAGCATTTACCCATTCCATCACTTCTAAGATGTAGGATAGTGCTGGCAGTACCAATTGCTGGGCTTCTGAAATGAGCAAAACCAGTAACACATTTATCGACACTGCACTGCCCATTAACAACAGTGCCTTGTGAATGCTGTGGCAAATACAGCTTATGCAACTGAATGAAGAATCTTTAAGTACAATAGTAATATCTTCTGTTCACACCTTGCTGTTAGACACTGGAGCAACTGAAGGTGGTTTCTTACACTTCTAGAACCTCCACTGGGTTTTATTTCAACTTCTACAAAACAAATCAAAGTTTTTAATTCTGTGCTACAACTCCAACTAGAATTCCATGTCTTCAAATACTAGCATCACTGGACAATTAGCCAAAGCTTAAAATGCGAAGATTTGATATATCAAAGTTTTAAAACTATTCCATGTAATGCATACAAATGTTCATAATTTTAAGTTATTTTGAAGTTTGTTCTATCTCATGATGTTCTACTTGTAGTTTCACTCTACAAAAAACACCAATGTATCTTCAATATAACACCAATAACTACAATATAGTGCAAAAGATATGAATTTACAAACTATTTTAAAAATTAGTTCAACTCTCACATCTAAGCAATCAGAGCCATTTAAGTACAAGTACACTTAAATAAGTAGGTGGCCATTAAAAGAATTTACCATTGTCTAGAGTCCAAATTTCTGAGTTCTCGAAGTAGCTTCTCATTTTTCTTCAGGAGGTGAAAGCTCCTTCTAAATAGAGAAATTTGTAACTCTTTTATCACCTGTTCACTGATGGATACAGAACAGTACAAGAAGGGTACAAGAACATCTCCTGGTCCATTTAAGAACAGTCAACAAATGCTTCTGCCTTTTCAATAGTTCTTATCTAAAATATTAAGATATTTAAAAAAAAAATATACAAGCAATTTTTTAACTCCAGGAAATCTTCTATATCCATTATAGCCCTGAGTACAGCCTTTGCTTCTTTCCACTTTCTTCTGTTAACCTACTGGATCCAGCTGTGATCAATCTCTTCTCTACAGAAGAACAGACAGAACTCCCTTTGACACATATATAAGCTTCACACTTTACTTGGCCATAATATATATGCTTAGTGACAAAAGACACTCCCATAATCTACTGTCCTAAGGAGTTAGTGCATTAAACACAGAGCTTTTGCTATTCTGAATTGCAGAAGAGAGCCAAACACAGCTCACTAGTCACCCAGCCAGCTGTAACAATTTAAAGAAAAACCAAAACAAATGTTAGAGCAAGAAAGGCACTTTTCCTTTAAACTGTTCTGAAGATACTTCCCACAAAACACAGTGGAATGAGTTTAAGAGCAGTACTTTTCAAAACCAGACTGCCTTGAGGAATTAAAGACCCAAATAAGAAGGGTTACAACACCAAAATTTTGTCTGATTCAGTGACATTAGATTATTTTTGCTTTACAGAATACCCATTTCCCTTCATAGTAAGAAAATATTTTAATGCCTTTAATATGGAACTTGACAGCTTATGGCAAAAGATTTCAGAAAGACCGTTAAATTCTAGGATGCTAATATTTGTATGTACCTACATGTATATGCATACACCTAACTACACCCATACAAAACCGATAATGTAAACAGAGACATTACTTTTGTAACCAAACATGGCTTATCTCCTGTTGTTCTAAACAATACCCAAACACTGCCAATGTTGAAATAAATAGTAGGGGACACATCTTTCTCGTTAGCTAACACATGCAATGCAAGCATGCTCTTAGCAGGTAAAGCAGCAGGACACTGTCCAGCAATACAATAGCTGAAAATATGACACTTTCAGAGACTCATTCTGGCATAGAAAGGTAATGATTTTTGCAGGAACATATATGGCAAGCAAAGAAAGCAAAAAAGATGCCTTCTTTACCCATGGTAGTACCCCTTAGTACAGTTGGTGAAAGGATAGAAAAGATATCACTCCTTTAATTCACCTTCCAACACTGTTCTAAGGAAAGAATATAAATAGCAATAAAAGCAACAGGTTCCTCCTTTCTGTCTCTCTAAATGGCAGGCTGAAATGCAGAAGAAAACTGCCATTTTCCCCTTAGTTGCACATCCCCTCTCCACTTTTGTTGGCTGGCCTGGAGTATTTTTGGCTTAACCCACTCTATGATCAGCTATTATTACACATTAAGAATAGCACAATTCCTTAAAAGAAAGTTCTTAAACTATGAGCCTTTTACCTTTTATCCCAGGAATTCATTCCCAGTATACTGAGAAGTAATCTGCAGTAGTAAAACGCTGACTGAGGCTTTTGTGAGGTTGGCTCATCCTGCTCCATAGCCCTCATATTTAAATCATTGAAATGCTTTTCAACAAACTCCCTCTCTTCTGTGTGCTGTTTCAGAATTGCATTGATGACATCGTTCTCCTGCTTCTCTGAGATGCAGACTGGTTGAGGAGCAGGAATGTTGAGTGAGACACCAGTTCTCTGTAAGCATTCAGGGCTTGTAACACCTAAATACTGCAGGAGCTCATCAAGGGCATCTTCTTCATCCCTAATTGTATCCCATGTTGGTACAGTGTCTCTAAATTTCCTTTTTACTTGGAGTGTAATTCCATCCCTTCCAGATACATCCTCCACATGCTCAAAAGATGAAAGAGCATCTTCTGGTTTATCTTGTTGAGATAATGAAAGTGCAAAAGAGGTTTGCTGTGAAGATCCACATAAAGATGATGGTCCATACAAAATGGCTGAATCCCATGAGTATTTGCCAGATAGATCACGCACTATAATTCTAACATTTGAATTAGCAGATGCAAGTCCAGCAGACAGTCCTCCCCCAGGCATGTCGTCTTCTGCTTGGATTTGTATGCAAGACACCAGGGAAGTATTGTTTAGCACAAAGAATTGAAGGTTTGGATTCTCAAAAAGTTCAGGAGAAAGTTCAGGACTTTCACTATATGGATTGTCATTGTTTTCACACACTTGACTGGTTAGCATAGCAGGACCTCCACTCATAGGATAGTGCCCTAAGTGGTTGACTAGATGTGTTATCACAGTACGAGCAGCAACAGAAATTAATCCTTGTTGCATATGAGTTTTCACTATGAGAGAAAGAACACAGGTTTTAAAAGAAAAGTTCAGCAAACAACACTGAGATTTATGCATTTCTTTTGGTCTACACTTCAGGAGTTTTAAACAGAGTATAAGCACTACAAGGTCAGGATACATCCAAATCAGTAATGGAAAATATGTATTTTGATGAACACTGTTCATACAAGTAGCATGAAAAATCATAAGCTAGTTAAAGAATTATTTTCACTGTTTTACAGCCCACCATACCTCCTCTACCACAGCTTTGTAATGAGCACAGTCCTTCTAAAATACACAATTTCTTAATCTATTGAAAATAAATCTTAAAATTGCTGATGAAGTAGAGATCATAATTGAGTTGTAAGAAGTCCATTTCCAACTGCAATGGATTTTTGTATTTATACACATCATTACATTGTGAAAAACAAAGGAACATAGATGCACAAAACCTCTAATCCATCTTAATTTCCCTAGGGAGCATATAGCTGTAGGTTAGGTTGAGAATAATACTGGATGATTTTAAAGCACCAAATCAAAGACTGGGCTATCTATAGTGAACAAAATCTAACAGTAGCAAAATTTACAAAGAACAAATCTCACGCCCCAACTGCATTTTAAGAAGTTTCAGGCTGGAAAAACTTGGAGGGAGAAAGAGAAGTTAACTGTGCCTATCTTACGTGAAATTCATCTTGTGAGGTGCACTGGTATTTCAAGATGGTTTTGCCACCTCTTTCTTTGTTGCACACCTTCCACTTTCATGCAATGTTATCTAAATTCACAAGAGGGATTTCTTAATGTTTATACCACATCCTGCTAACCCAGTACTTTACTGTTACTGGATTCTTCTATCAAATCCAGTCTACATTACCCATGAAGTACAGAGCTAATCAAAGCAATTCTGTCAGGCAGACAACCCTGAACTGGCTTAGGGTATTCGCTGAAGTATCCATACTCAGAAGTATTAAACTGTAGAAGATCACAGGTAGAAAACAGGATCAATATGGCAAAGCACGTATTTCTGCAGCCTCTCTGTCTGTAATAGGACCTGGATGCCCTGAACTTGGAATTTACAAGGTGAAGATAAAGCAAGGCTGTACTCATCAAGATTACACCATATATTTTAAACTATATTAAACACTGAAAACTGCTGCAAACACTTTCTCACCTTCATTCTCACCAAAAATCTATCAAATTATAATGTTCTGAACCACATTACTTTCTCATTCAGTATTTATTGAGAAAATGTAGCCTTTTGGACATGTAAGTGGGCTATAATTAACTCATTTCCCTTTATATTGTGTATTTATACAGAATAAAAACTAATGTTTAATAAATTTCTTTTTGCAGTTTAAGGTGTCTTAAATGGTTTAACTGGAAATATAAAGGCAAATCTCTAATGTATACTGACTGTCATGATAGATCTTTAGTTTCTGAAGCACTGGATGCATTCTGCATCTACAAAAATAAACAGTATATATGTGCCTTTTTTTTCTCCACAAGGTTTTGGTAAAGCATCTAAGAAACATTTGGGATTCTGGGTCTTCTCTACATTTATGGAGCACTAGACCTGAACTGCAAAAAGTGAAACATTTCATCCTGTTAATTGTTGACAAAATCAACTAGTTGGCAAAACAATTTTTACAGTCTTCTGAAACTCAGATAAACTCAAACATTTTAATGAATTCAGGCATTGAAAACGAATCTAAACACATTAGATATTACATTTTTATTATCTATAACCTTCTTGAGGTAAAATTTACAAACACAAACACATTCAGTGAAGCTGAATTAAATGCCCAGACATTGACAGTATACAAGGAAATTAAGTTATAGTGCCATCTGCTGAAATGTAAGATGGAACTGTAAGCAAGTTTATACAAGACTAGGAAAAATAAGTTGGATGCTGATCAGTGCAGTAGTAACCAGCACCTGGACAATGCAAAGGCTGGCTCATTTCTATCAGAATATTTATGCCAAGACACTGCACAGGTAAATAAGGTAATATTCTCAGGTTCCTAGGAGTAAAAACATGTGAGCTTCCCAGCTACCTGAAGCCTCACACTGCATGGGTTAAATGCCTTCAGTTAAGTTCTGCTTAAAAACATGAAGAAATGAGAGGGACCTGTAAGCATGTAAGACACTATTACTGTTTTGTGATCTGAGGATCTCAAAACTGACCATGGTTTTATTGTGCCTGTGTGCATTAATTTACTTCCTTAGAAGCCTAAGGGACATATGGAAAAGAAAGGTGATACAGTGAGATAAAGAGTGGAACACTGAATTTAAATTTGGAAAGTCCATTCCAAATCCTACCACAGTCTTTCTCTGAAAATTTTGCTCTTGAATTAAAATAAAAAATAAAAGAATTGGCATGTAGATCTGCCACCACCTCTTTTATAACATGAGAATGGAGTTTTCTCTTAGAATACCGTACTGTTGATCTAAAAATGAGACAGAAAACTCAGAAGTATTAAGAGAAGCATAGTGAAAAGTAAGCTGTAAGATGTAACCTGTTATACTGAAATGAAATATACCAACTTTGAAACATTTTTGTTACACAGCAACTCAGTTTCTGGTGATGGTTTCCCTTAGGAAAAAAAAAAATCCAAACCCAGTAATACTTTTTGAAATACAAGAATTTAAAATTACATTTGCAGCTTATAATTTGTTCCTAGAAGCACATCTCCTCAATCAGGAACAACTGGATATTTAATATATTAGAACTCTTAAAATGAGTATCTAAACCATACTCTTTGTTTCTGGAAGGCAGATCAAAATATGCAGTAACACAAGCCATCACAGCTTTACCACAAATTCTACAAACTGAGTCACATCATTACACATTAAAGCAGTCTAGCTGGCTGCTTTGCCAACCTGGTTTTTTCAATGAACACATCTCTACTCTCTTTACAATGGCACAGTCTTTTGCTTGAGCGATGTAGTTCATATGTGCACATGATCACTTGGTAATATACTGGAAATATGTTATATTGCTTATTTTTCTCAGTCCATGAAATTACCTCTTTTGTGGAAAGGCTGAAGGTCCATCACCACTAATTTGTATTAGTGGCATGAATGGAGAATTCCTGAATTTCCTTAAGATGTGTTGTTAACTTTTTATAATTCAACATTGGCTGAACAGCATCTAAACAACTATAGTTATGTAGTAGAAGGAAAAAAGTAATGATTGAGGGTAGAATTTAACTCTCCTCACCCTTTCAGCTATCTAAAGTATGATACACCTGTACAGACTGATTCATCTCAGTTAGAAGCCCACATTGGAGAAACAAGATATATCAGTCTCTGGAAACTCTTCTCTTTCTCCATTATATTTAGAGGGAGCCTAAGATAGTTCAGTTTAGCTTAGCTACCTGCATTTTACATTAGCTTAAGAAAGTCTCACTCCTTTCTAGTTTTGAGCTTCAGGCATAGAGAGATGCAGTTACAGAGAATTCATCTCTAGAATATCTCTCACAAAACACAAACTGTGCTAATCTGGATGTACCATGTATAAAGTGTTTTTTTTTTAAAGTGTATTTTTTGTCTCCTTTCAGTAAAAAGGCAAACAGCAAAGCCTTAAAAGAAAAGTACATTTCTATTTTTTAAAAAAAGACTATAAACATCAGATGGGAGAACTTTTTCTTCAGAAATTGAAATATATTAGGAAAAATGATTGATCTATGCAGAAGAGTTTAAAATACATTTAGAGAAATATGACAAATGGGGAAAAATCCATTAAATCAATGACCCCTGTATCTATGAAATGTAACTACGACCTTCCAATTACAACTACCCCTAACAGATCTGTGATCTATGAAGAACAGGTTTTAAAATGTTTTTGCCTTTAATTGCTGATAAAATATCCCATAAAATATTATTTCCTTATGACTAGACTCTATTCAATTGTCCGATTTTGCTATTTATTAACATTAGAAGATGTATAGCACTTTTTCTTTAATGCTACATATTTTCATTTAACCATCTTCCCTTGTCAATACAAGGGTCACAAACCCTCAATTTTATTTTTTACTGTGTTTGCATCATTTAACACAAACAACAAAAAAGTTCTGAAGGAGAGGTTCTGTTTTGATTCTCCCTTATATGTTTATGGTCCTGTAATGACAAGCAAAAGATCAGAAGCAGGTAAGCAGATCACAGCCCAATGCAGTCCAAGTTAGCTTTTGCACATTTAAACTGTACAGCAAATAACTATAAGGCTATACTATCCTTGGGGAAAGTATACCTCTGTCACTGTATGCTGAATCCATGCTAGATAGGTGCTGTTAATTAGCACAGGCAACACCTGTATGCCTGTACTGTAGGTGGAGGAAGCTGTTGATACTAGCTAGAGGAACAGTTCATCAGCTTTCATGTAGAGAAGCCCTGTGATGCCTTAGGTATATGAAAGCATCACTGACTTGCTGCCTGCAAGTTCTGATGATGCAAGAAAAGCTTCCTAGTAATGTCTTTATTGTCAGCTACTACAAGTTCATTCAGATATAAATATAAGACTTTAATGTACTTAACACTTAATTTCAAAATTATTCTTTGTGTATCTTAATAACTGCAATCTACCACTTCACTGGAAACCTACAGAATGGAGGACAAAGACAATTTAATAGATAATCCTAGGTATAACAGATTCCTTGGGAAAGATGGCACTTGGAAAGTTACTGAAACAGAGAGGGGAAAAGTCCTTTTCTCTCCCCGCATCACTTGTTTCCAGAGGATTTAACAGATCTTTGCCCTGCCATTTACTGCAGGACTTATTCCAGCCCCTCAATAGATCCTGTCCCTGCTACACACCTGTATCACTCCAAGTCTCATATCTTCATGGTCTCATACCACATAATACTGCAGCTAAGTGACCATAAAAACTGTGATGGATCTGACCTTGAACAATGGGAGGTATTACAGGGTATGTCAGTCACATTATTAAACTGATCAAAAGCATCCTGTCCTAAGAATTCTGTCATTTCAGTACTTTGAGCATTGCTTGTGGCCTAAGGAAAGAATCTAGTAATCCACATTCTGTCTTTGTAGAACTTCCCTGATTACCCTACAACTGCTGTCCTGTCCATTTCCATTCCTTCAAAAAAGATATCATGATAACACTTTTACTCTACTCAAAAAAGAGGTTGACCCACTGGCATACTGCTCTGCTGTTAGCTTGTACTAATTGACTCACTGTCTTGATCAAGTCCCAGACTGGTTGTTATCCACTAACTTTACTCCTCTTGCTCCAACAATGCCAGTGACAACAGATGCTGTGTGATCAGTTAAGCACTGTCAATTTTATTCACTGCCTGGCAATGTGGACTAGAAGTGCCAAGGTTGCAAGACCAGGGTTGCATTATAATGCTGTAGTTTGCCAATTAAAATTCACGATCTGACTTACAATTCCAGAGCCTTGAAACTTTAAAAACATATGGGGCTTCCTTAATTTATCTGGAGAGATAAAAGGAACATCTGAAATTACTTTTATTTAGAAATTTAACAAGAAATCATAAAAGAACAGATCACGTACGGAAATGCAAAATGAAGATATCGATGCTAAGGCTTTGTGCAACTACATTCATTTAAAGAGAAATCTATTCAGGGTTGTCTTTTCAGATTGTCAGATTAAAAAAGCCACACAGCATTTGCTGCTAACCCATAATTACAGATTATTACAGAATACAAAAGATGCCAGGAATAAAAAGCTACTACAATTCACTACACTGTAATAGAACATGCAGTGGAAGTTAATTTTGGCAAATGCTTTAAATATTAGCTTTACATAATATGTATAGGTGAGACTGTAATTAGGACAGAATGAATCCTTCGAAGCCTCTTTCATTCTGACCCAGCAGATGATTACTTTTTACTAATAAGACCACAGCCATTTGACAAAAAGCCAACTATAGTACCTTGCTTCATTCTTCAGTAAATTTAATAATTACAGCTCCTCCTGCCAACAGTTCTCAAATCAGACTTGTTCAATCCAATACTGAGCTTATTAGGGGACAGCTCTATGTTTAGAATTCTTTGGCCAAAAAAGTACTTGAGGATGATGAAGCATGCCTTAGACAAGGGCACAATGATTAGCCATTTTCTCTACATAAAAAACAGCACGTAGTCACTACAGACCACAAAATCACCTGCTGTTAGCACACAGCTGCTACAAAGAGCTGCTGCATTTATCTGGTTCTTAATACCTTTAAGGAAGCCTAAATGGAACAACTTAATATGGAGGGAGAATAGCACTACACAGAGTTAGATCTGCTATCAGTATTAATCTCATCTTTTTCAATTTTCTTCCCAGTATAGCCATTTGATATTTACTAGATATGCTGCATAATACATGCTACTCCTCCGTAGCTTGGTTTCTTGATCCTTTATTTTTGAGTTCTGAAGAAAATGCTAATTCCTGTGTCTGTTAAGTTTCTAAACAGATGAGAGAAAATTTCTCTCTTTTTAGGTAACGCTGTGGTTTTAAACAGTGTAAACAGATCGACAACAAATTATGATGGGCTAAAAAAATTCACAGAAAGCTTTCAATATTGCAAGCTCAGGCAGGAAAAAAATCCAAAATATTCTTAGAAAAAGGAGTAAAATTAAAAAAAAATCATTTACTGAAAGTAAAATGAAAAGCAAAACTTATCCATGTTACAGTATTTAACACTTTTTGCTGATACACAGAGCACAGAAGAATCCATATCAAATCGATCTTCAAGTTGTTCAGAAGATACTTATTTCAGTTAATCAAACAGTAATTGCTCAAAATTATGTTAGCTTATGCCATGCTAATGGTTCTTACCTAGTGTCTAGGTATAATTTAAAACTTATGCTTTAGGCCAACATTTCAATACTGGAAACCAAGATAAAACTTTTTTGAAAGAAAATGTATTTAGGCAATTTGACAAACCTTCAGTGACTGGCTGAAGTTTAGAAGACCTCTCCGAGTCTGGAGAATGCAGTGGTTCTGGTTCCTTCAAGCTTTCTAAATGCATAAAAGGATCGTAATCCACACATGCTAAATCAGAAAGGCTTAGAGGAAAATACTTAGGGTTGCTAAAACACTGAGACCCATAGACACACCCATGCAGAACCTAGAACAAAAACAGAATTTCATGACATTACTGACATTTCTATTTGAGAGTTTGATAAGAAATGAAGTTTATTTTTATTTACATTTTTAAATTGATTTTTAGAACTAGGTAGGCAGGACAAAATGTTGGAAATTTTAGATGCTTAATGTTTACAGAAACAAACCCTGGTCTGCAAAGAAAATTGTTAAAACTGTGTCTACTGACACTGAAGTGGAATTTAACAATAAAGAAACAAGAAACAAAACTTACAACAAATCACCAAGATAATTTTTTTTTAGATCTCCTAACTTCTTTAATTACATATGCTAGGTCTAAGCTGCTGAATGTTTTAATCCCCTTCCCTTGCTATCTTTGTTCTGTGTCCCTAAAGACAGTAATTATAACTTAGTGCTTTTTACTTTGTTTATTGCTAAATAAAATTGCTTGGAATATAAAAGCTACATCCTCCTCTCTTAAATGTATAGCTTGTCTTCTACAACACAAGTGTCTGCTATTGAAATGACATATAAAAAAGAACTTGGTTAAACCTCATAAAATATAAAACAAAATCAACAATTCCAAATATACCAAAGATCAAGCAGTTACAGTAAACCATACAAGAACTAAGACAGCACTCCACAGCCATAGAATGGAGGTCAGCTCACAGAAAACTTCTGTCTTCATTTCCATGAAAACAAATACTACCTCCATACATGGAAATTCTCATTTACAGCGTAAAGAAACATGTACCTTATATATACAATTAAGAACGGATCTTTCAGTCTTATCATTTTCTGCTCCTGTAGTATGAAGAGGCTGCAGCAAGGTCTTTAATGGCAAGGCCATTATCCAGTCCAATAAACACAGAAGTAAAGAAACCACCAACTGGAACAAACACTTTCAATTACAAATCAATTAAACCAGCACCTGCTACTTCACATTTATCACTGTATTTTACGTCTCTGTTTTATTTTCTTTTTCCAATTCAGTAGAGTCAACCTTCTGCTGTAATGGCAGGACACACTTGCTTAATAGCCACTGTATCTTCAAAACTTACAGCATCAGTAAAAACTTTGCTACTGAGTTATTTAACAAAGACCATCCATAAGCACGAGAGCAGACACAGTGCTTAAAAGGATACCCATTATTTTAAAAATTGATTTGTAGGGTGATGTTTTTAAAATGACAGATTACACAGGTACAAATTAAGGCTGCTGCACTGTTCCGCACATTTCCTTCACAACATGTCAATAATGCTATGCAGCACCAGGTATCACCTGAAAGAAATCCAACTGCTTTCTGTACTGTAGGCTACTCAGCAAAAGAACCAACTCCCTCTAGGGGACGTTTTTAAAGACTGGAGAATAGGATTAGATTAAGACATAAGTACACACCAAATTATTAATACCTTACTGGCTTCAAATAATTATTTTTAAATTTTGAAACTTAGCTGTGAATGAGGAAACAATTTGGATAAATGGCTGTGAGATTCTCTAAAATATTTCCCAAGTAGAAGTCTTTCAAAGAAAATCCACTGAACTAATTTACTAATAAATGACATATAAGCATCATACTCATTTCACACAATACAAGTTTGTCTCTCAGAGGCACTATATAATAAACCTAATGATGAAGGGTCCTTAGTATTTTTATATTAAATCAATTTTTAAGAAACCCATTAGGACTATGTTTGTCGAACTAGGTAAACCAATTTTTTATATATTTGAGAAGACTATACTGTATTATACTTAAAAGAGCTGAATTCCTACTTTAAGGCACAGCTTAAATTTTGTAACAATGCTAGGTGACACACCTTTGTAATTAAATTGACACATTAAAAAGAAATGAAAACTGTTTACCCTCTTGTCCTGTTCGTAAGAGGAAGCTTCTGTACTGGGTAGCAGATGGGTAATAGTTGCTATCAGAATCTAGGGAAAATATAGCATAGTTTCTCTAAAGATACAATTTAAATATTTAAGTTTAAAATAAAATTTTAAGCAGGTAAATGTAACACAATACTAGACTGTAGAATCATAGAATGGTTTGGGTTTTAAAGATCATCTAGTCCAACCCCCCTGCCATGGGCAGGGACACCTTCCACCAGACCAGGTTGCTCACAGCCCCGTCCAACCTGGCCTTGAACACTGCCAGGGAGGGGGCAGCCACAGCTGCTCTGGGCAACCTGTGCCAGTGCCTCACCACCCTCACAGTGAAGAATTCCTTCCTTATGCTACCCTCTTTCGTTTTAAACTGTTACCCCTTGTCCTGTCACTACACTCCCTGATAAAGAGTCCCTATCATCTTCCCTGTAGGCCCCCCTTTAAGTACTGGAAAGCCACTTGAAGGTCTCCCCAAAGCCTTCCCTTCTCCAGGCTGAACAATCCCAATTCATGGTTAAATTCTATTAAATTTATTTTGAGACAAATTACAGTATTCCTTGCCACTTTTTAAAAAAAATAAAATCCTTTTAATTGAATTTTGCAGAAGACAATGAAGGAACACATTCTGTTTGACTGATGTAGGTGTGTTAGGGACAATGAAATTACACAGCTACTCAAAATACTCAGGCAGGAAGAGACCTTGATTCCACACACTTGTAGGGTGTAGGAAGGAGCCTGACGTGGGTTTGGGCACAGCGCTATGTGAGCTTCATTATTTCTTAGAACTACAAGAATTTTTAAACACCCTACCTCTACTTAATCAACAATATGACTGCAGAGGGAAGAGAAATACTTGCTATACCTCTTAAGAAGCTTCCACATAATTCCCTTTCTGGTTACCTGGGAGACCTCTATCTTTTCTCTGTGGTTCAGACTCACAGAGGCCATAGTCTACTTCACTGTTATTTAAAGTGTATTCAAAATAGTTATTTTTGCTTTATACTGAAACGATTTAATGCAAATTGTTTTGCATACAGATATTCAAAATACAATTGTAGATCTGTATTTTAAGTAATCACTTTCTCACTAAAACATATTTGAATATATTTAATGTTCAAAAAATTGTACTTTATTGACAATATTCTCATGTAAATGATGACATAGTTGTACTGGAGAAAAAATAAGCATGACACAGCCATTTTACATGCTAATATTGGAGTCAGCAAGTAAGTGCAACATGAACCCACACAATTGATGATCAGTAAGATTATGTTTCTACTAATTTAACATTTTGTGAAATATACTTGTCAATATTCTGGTATTTTAATTTCAATGAAATACATTTTACAGTTACATTTAAAAGAATATTTTCAAATTTTTAAAAATTACTTACTTGAATAATTCTTAAAGGTGAATCAGCTTGATACACTTGAAGTCTATGTACATAATGTATCAGCATGTTCAGCATACTGCAGGCAACTTGGGCTACTGTTTTATTTGGAAACTAGAAAAGAGAACACAGAGCAGTAAGGATGACTACATTTCACATGGTAGGTTAGGTGGTAAGGTGATGGTTTTATAAATGTAGTTCCTTATGTACACATTTGTTGGAGGAACAGAACTAAATTTTACAAAATTTAAATGGATTTATTTTATGGTCATAACCAAATGTTAGTCACTAACATCAAAGTTTTGGGACAGACAATCAGGGAGTTGCATGGAATAAGGGAAAGGGGAGAGGAGTCTCCTAACTAATTTCAGACCAGTTAGTACAGTATCATAAAGCCAGAAAGAATTAACTCATTTCTTATTACCTTAATGTTTATTAATGTTAATGCATCACTGCAAAAAAATAAGGATCTCATTCTGAAATCAGAGGTCTTTGTTGAGAACCAAGGCAGATGAACAGCCCTGTATCCAGAATGCAAACCACAGAACTAATAGTGAGACTAACCTATATTTGTTGGTGACTGCTTCTGTACAGTGCTTGTCTGAATGGAGATGAATGCACCTGTTTCTGTGCTTAATTTCTCTTTTCTCTGTTTTCTTTAAAGGCATGAGAACATTGCTGCACTGGAGCCTGCCTTCAACACTTTATTTAAGTTACTGTGTTGGTCAAGACAAAAGTGAATGTATTTGTACAATTAGTCCCCAGCCATGGTAGTGGATGCACACACTGCCCTACACTCCTAAGTGAGAAAACAAAGAAACGAAGAGACAGCAATATGTTTTCTTAAACTATTAATGCATAGAACATGTAGCTGAGGCTTCTTCCTTCATTGTACTTGCCTTAAAACATTAAGCTGTGCACCAAACAAGCTCAAAGTAAATTTTATGTGAATTTTATTCATCTAGGACATGAAAATCCTACAAAGCTGAGCTAAAGAAAAATCTGAGCAAAGCACTGACTTCAGAAGACAGCACAAATCACATGGAAGAAAAAATAACATTCAACAGCCCCAAGGAAAAGATTCTGTCTTTACTGAAAACAAGTATGCCAAATCATAATACAGATGAATATCAAATCACTCAGAAAACTATTAGGTAATTCATGCTTTAATAATGAAAAATCCTATTCCGTTTCTCCAATGAAGATGAGTGATATCAGAATTCCCGTATTATTAAAAGAATAAAAAAGTAGTTTGCATGTATTAACCTCACTTTATTTAGCAGTGAAGCTGTCACAGGTGTGTGCTGTAAGGTGGCTAAGTCTATCTCTGAACTCAGAAAAGAATAATTATGTTGCAAAAATATGTACATCTAATTTCTTGGCTTTTTAGACTGTTTTCTTAATCAATCCAGTTCTATTAACCTTTCAGGGAAGGGTATATCTCACAAACCTTAAAAAAAAAGCTTTAAGAAAGCTGAAATGCCTGGGCAATGAAGCATGAACAGAATATTAAAGATTTCAGAATAAAATTTTTGAATGGCAAAAATATAAAGGTGGAAAATACACCAGAAGAAAATTCTGTCCTAGGCCAGCTTCTTATAAAAGCAAAGCTATCAATTTTTACATTTAAGGTCTTGAAAAGATACAAGCATAAGCAAAAGTACTGTATATGAACCTTTAATTAATATTTTTTATTTGTGGTATCTATATAAGCATAAAGAAAGACTACAAATGGCTCTTATAAGTCAGCCACAGGGATGGAAACCCGAGTACACAGGGTAGTTAATTCTTGCTCTGACTTTCCCTGTTTCTCAATGGATGCAGTTTAATGTTATCGTTGGCTTTCAAGTAAAACATGGCAGACATCTTACGTCTGCAAGTCTTGTCAGAGCTTATGACAAGAACACCAATTATTTATCCTTTGTGAAACAGCCTCTCTCCGTGCCGTGAAAGTACACTGTAAGAGCACAGTAAAGCACGGTACACAGATTCTAATGTTCAAGCACAACTGACAACCACAAAAATTAAATAAAATTGAAAGCACAACAATTTTATTACAGAAGTTGAGATCAAATCCAGATTGCTGGAAACATCCTTACAAGCTTGCAGGAAAAAACCCCAAAGTCACTGGAGAGGACGAAAGGCGTGGATGAACCTGAGCAGCTTAATAAGCAATATACAGATTACCAAATTTAAGAAAAAATTACTTTTGAAAGAGGCCTGAAGACTTTTCAGAATCTTTGAATAATCAGCTCTTCGCTACTTAAAACCAGGGGGCATTATCATATTTTTTAAAATTATTTTTTCTTTCTTTTTTTTTTTTTTTTGTTAAGGATGATCATAGGGCTCTAAAATGTTTTATGCAAATTATTTAACCTCCATCTGTTCTCTGGTTGAAGAGACTCTTTAAAATTTTTTTTTTAATTTAAGAAAGGGTATAAAAGTCAGTGGAGACATAAATTTAACAGAATGGCTTAAGGGTATAAAGTAATGAATACAAATAAAGTTCAAATCTTGTGCACTCAAATTTTCATGTCTTATTCATGGGAAGAGCACTGGGTAGGAAGTTTTGTTCAATAATATGGGGACTGGGCCCAACAGATCAAACTATCTACTTCAGAACCCTGTCCCAGCATGGTCCATATATCACATTTCAAAAGAATGCATGGACACTTTAGAACAGTTTCCCAAACCCAAGCAGCTACACTGAGTTTATGTTGGATAGCAAAACAATTCACCCCTTTCAAATCAGCTCCTTTGTTCTAACTTCTTTTCCAAGAGTCTTCAGAGGTGGCATGAAGGCAGCTGTGTGATGCAACAAACGTTTCACCCACCGTTCTCAGTCTCTGGAAAATGCCAGTATGTTTATAAAGCGTAAGAATTCACTACTTTTATATGATTTTATATTTAGGAGTGTAACTGTGGACATAATTTTTTTAAAAGATACTCACTGGAAAAAACCCAAACCTTTCAATGAATTGGCACTTTGACTGGTACGTAACTCTCAGGGTTTTTCTCAGGCTAGTCTTACCATATTTTTTGTCTTTGCAGGGGTCCATTGCTTTCTGGATATCAGCAGTTTAACCTTGTCTATACTTGCAAATAACCTATGTTTAGCACTCATCCAACCAAGCCCGTACAATACAATTTTGTGATATACTTGCAGTATTTTTGCGAGGAGCATAATATAATCGTGAGATGCAGTGATCAGGATGGCTGGTTAGGAACCTTTATGGTCAGACTTCAGCAGAGGTTAGCACAGATACAGCAGTATCGCGACACTGCTGGGAGAATTGCTAGCTATGTTCAGAGCCATCTGCTGGACTGCAGTTCTGAATATGCTTCTCTATTTCAGAAACAGGCATATAACTGTTGCTAACATTTCTATTCAATGTTATTTGCTCAGTCGTACTTCTCAGGAAGTTGGACTAGGACTATAGCTCCCTATCCATTCATTTCTCCTGAAAACAAGAAAATAATCCACTCTGGGAGTTCAAATCTCTGACTACTTGGAAGCCAGGAGATTGCTTAGGTAACAACTTAGAGCTAATTTTCTTTCTCTCATGATATATTTATGAACTTTTCATTTCATGATTGAACTTGATTGTGAATGTATACCACTGCTCAGAACAGAAGAAAAGCCAACATACTCTGGATACTTTTGCCAACACAGAGCAAAGCAAAGTAGAAATATAAAAATATTTGTCTTCTTATTCAAGAAGGAATTTATGTTTAATATAAATGCAATACAGATAATTGCTTTAATAAATAAATCTAAAAAAAAAAAAGAAATCACAGTGAATGTCAGGATTAAAAATAGTTCAAACTTTGATAAATCACAGGAGATAAAAACATCATTAGCCTAATACCAAACTTGCACAGGAACCTGATAAAATGCACTAGTTAAGGGATATTAAAAAACAAGGGGAAAACCCTGGAAGAGAGTATTAGTGAGGCTGCAAAGGATGAATGTGATTTTGCAAAACAGGAAATTGCATTTTAGAGTCTAATACTAAAAGCCCTGCAGCTACCCATTTTAGACATAGACTCAAATCCTGCTTCACAGGATGTGATCAGCTGATTTGCTAAGATACTTTTCAGATTCCCATTGCTGAAAATAATAGTTAGTCCCCAATATCTGACACAAGCCATGTATAACAGGTGTACACCCTGATTTTTATCAACGTGTATATACAGAAAGACTAGACAATTCAGTGAATTTTAACGTAAACAAATAGCATGTATAAATGTTCTGAAAATAAATTGGGAAGTATTTAAAAAGTTTAAGATACTGTTCATGAACATTCAAGTTCACAAAATGCTAGAAAATTATATCAGAATCACAGTGCATACTAGCTATGTTTAACAGATTTAATCAAAACAGCAAATACCAACACAGTAAATCATCCTAGATTTCAAGAACTTAGTGTGAAGGTATTTATACACAACTGCATGGTGACTACCAGAGACTGTAAAGTTTTATCTTATAAATTAGCTTCAGAACTGCTGTATTGGTTGTAGGTGGGAAGGTTTTGGTAATGAGGGGCTGAAGGGGTGGCTTCCATGGGAAGGGGCCAGGGACTCACTGCTGTTCTTATGTTCTCCACACTCCTGCTGGGCGTGGGAAGTGATTGAGTGGTGAGTTTGGCTTATAGCAGCGGCCAACCCATAACACCCATTAAAAAGGAAAAGTTAAATCCTTCTGAAAATCTGTGAAATTATCCAGTGTGGCAGCATGCTTCATAAAAAATGGGAAATCAATTTTAATGATAGTCACAAAAAAAGATGCTCTTTACTTCTCACCAAAACTAGGTTCTCATTATTCCCTTTCAATAGCTAGTGTATTCACTAAACTTTGAAGACAACTCTTGATCTGTCTTTGCATTCAGATTTTTTTAACAGGTACTGGCCTGAATGATACGTCCTGGAATGAGCACAGAAAAGCACTTTGCCAGAGGAAATCAAACATCCTCTAGTGCTTCCATGCACGCACATAAGTACATCACTCTCTAAATATATGGCCAGGGCTGAGAAGCAATACCGCATAATGCAATGGCTCTTGAACTCAGAAGAGAACAGGCAGAGAATGTAGTGAGGGATATGGGGATAATGGGATCTGGTAGGAGGGCAGGTGAGCAAGAAGCACAAGATGTTTTGTGAAATTTCTGCTTGTCCTTTGCATGTCACCTTCCCACTTTCTTTCCTGTCCCCCTCTTACACTGGATGCTCTGCTCAGTCTGGCAGCCAAAGAGTATAAGGCAGCAACTTGGCTTGGGACAGACTTTGCATATGATGGCAGATGGCTCATAAAACTGGGATCTCTTCCAGTTTCCTCTCTACCCTGGCCTCTCCCTTTTGCAATGTGTTAGGAGAAAGTAGCATGGAGGCTTTAAGAGTACTGTTAATCAGGGCTGGGGAACCCAGGATGCCAATTAGGAATGTTACTTCCCTTGACATCCATGTTTAGTCTAGCCAGGAGACACAAATGCTGGAGAAGGAAAGAATCTGACACTTCAGTACTCCAGTGTTTTTGTATGGATCTGTATTGGGTGTACATGGCAAGGTTTTGGTAATGGAGAGGCTACAGGGGGGCCTCTGTGAGAAGAGGTTAGGGGCTGCCCCATGACACACACAGGAGGTTCCAGCCACCTCTGCAACAGACCCACCAAAGGACACAGCTTAGCCCATCTGCCAAGTCTGTGGTGCCTTTGTGAAAACATATTTAAGAAAGGTCAAAACCACCACACAGGCAGAGAAGGAATTAAAAAAGGAATGAGAAACAGCAGGCAAACTGGAAAGTCAGAAGACGAGGGGGAGGAGGTGCTCCAAGTGCTGGAGCACAGATTCTCTGAAGCCTCTGAAATAGACCGTGCCAGAGGAGATACCCACTCTGCAGCTGTGGAGTATGCCACACTGCAGCACTGGATATTTCCTGAGGGAACTGCAGTCCACAGATGGCCCACACTGGAGCAGGCTTATCCTGAAGGACTGCAGCCAGTGGAAGGACCTGCACTGGAACAGGGAGGAAGGAGTGACAGACAAGAACTGTTATGGACTGATCGTTAACTCCTCATTCCCCATCCCCTCTGCACTACTTGGGAGTGGGAAGGGAGAGTGGGGAATGAAGGTGTGAAGTTGAGCCTGAGAAAAGGGGAAGTAAGGGAAAGTGGTGTTATAAATTCTGTCTTTCTTTCTCTCTGCCCAAATTATTTTAATTAAAATTAATTTTCCCAAGTCCAATCTGTTTTGCCCATGATGGTAGCTGGTAAGCAATCTCTCTGCCTTTATCTTGACCCACATGATTTTTCATCCTGTTTTCTCCCCCTGTCCTGTTCAGAAGGAGGGGGTGAGTGAACGTCTGGTTGGGAATTTGGCCATTAAGGTTAATCCACCACAGGCTCCTAGATCTAGTTACAAATAGATGCAGAAAACCCTGCTGGAAGCTTGAGTATAGCATGTGAGAAGGGGTATAGCTGGACAAAGCCGGGCAAAACCAGGAGTGGTTTTGCTAAAATCTGAATTGCAAGGATTATTAATGAAAGATGGGGTGATGGACAAACTACTATGGTCCAAAGGGTAGAGGCCAGAGTGAAATGCCTAATGACATATATTAAGATACAGATCCACTATCTTATCTTCCAGCACACCATTTCCTCCAACCTTAAAGAAGGGTAAAGATCTCTTTTGACAGACTTCAGAGATCCACCAATTAAACTGAATTAAGTCTTCTGTAAGGATTGAAAATGAGACTGTGAAGTAAGGATGTTAAAATGTGATCATGACTTGTATCTTTACATGTAAAGGCAATATACATTGTAAAAGTGTTAGTCTCTCACCTTTAAAGAAACACAAATCACATTCAGTGCTTCCTTGATCTGAGGATGATGTGATTCATGAACTAGCTCCTCACAGATCCAAATACCAAGGCTGCAAAGAGCAACACATCTGTAAAACAATGTTGGAGTACAAGTTGTTAAGAAACATGCTACAAGAATATGCAATTTTTATGATTCATTATATGTCTTGCTAAAGTCTAACAAATATGTTTTTAATATTTCAAAAACAACTACACAAAATGTTTATAACGCTATAACTTATCTGAAAATGAGCAAGAAATCCCAAGTACCCTGGTGAAGGCACAGGAAAGGACAAAGGAGGCACGCTTATGAGCAACTGAAAAATCCAAAAGACATCAAGAACTCTTGCACCTGCATGTGCTTTTTGGATTAAAAATACTACCTGAAATAAATGTATGGGAAATTCATACATATTTTCTTAAGACAAAGTAAAAATTGTGGTGGGAAGTTCCTCTTCCCTAACATGTGAGTTTGCTCATGTTTTATTTAGAGCTTCAGGAACAGAGACAAGAGACAGGATCATTATTCATTCATAGATATTTACTTACTTTTAGATTGAAAATAAACAAGGATGAATCTGTATTCATTAGAATTGAGATTCAGGTTAATGAATGCTAGAGACAGTATACATATTGTGACTAAATATTTAAACTTTTGTTGTTGCTTCTTTTAAAATCAGGAAATGGAAAAGAAGTGTAAAGGTAAAGAGTATTTAGATAGATGTGTTCAAAACAGCATAGATGGATTAAATTTGTTCAGAAATGTTAGGGAGCTAGCTCAAGCAATCTTTGAGTCATTAGTAATTATCTTGAACAACACAGGCTGTAAAATATTTTGGAAACAGCTTCAGAATTCAAAATCCTCTGGATAAAATTGGAGAGCAATCCAAAATCGACAAGATGAAAACTGGTCATGGGAATTGCAAAATATTACATTTTGGGGCCACTCCTGTTTAACGACTTTATTGATGATCTGGACGAGGGGATCGAGTGCACCCTCAGTCAGTTTGCAGATGACACCCAGTTGGGTGGGAGTGTTGATCTGCTCGAGGGTAGGGAGGCTCTGCAGAGAGACCTGGACAGGCTGGAGCCATGGGCTGAGGCCAACTGGAGGAGTTTCAATAAGGCCAAATGCCGGGGGCTGCCCTTGGGCCACAACAACCCCCAGCAGCGCTACAGGCTTGGGGAGGAGTGGCTGGAGAGCTGCCAGTCAGAGAGGGACCTGGGGTGTTGATTGACAGCCGGCTGAACAGGAGCCAGCAGTGTGCTCAGGTGGCCAAGAAGGCCAATGGCATCCTGGCTTGTGTCAGCAATAGCGTTGCCAGTAGGGACAGGGAAGGGATCTTACCCCTGTACTCGGCACTGGGGAGGCCGCACCTCGATTCCTGTGTTCAGTTTTGGGCCCCTCACTACAAAAAGGACATTGAATGACTCGAGCGTGTCCAGAGAAGGGCAACGGAGCTGGTGCAGGGTCTGGAGCACAGGTCGTACGGGGAGCGGCTGAGGGAACTGGGGGTGTTTAGTTTGGAAAAGAGGAGGCTGAGGGGAGACCTCATCACCCTCTATAGCTACCTGAAAGGAGGTTGCAGAGAGTTGGGGATGGTCTCTTGAACGAAGGAACAGTGACAGGACAAGAGGTAATGGCCTCAAGTTGCACCAGGGAAGGTTTAGACTGGATATTAGGAAGTATTTCTTTACAGAACAGGTTGTTGGGTGTTGGACTGGGCTGCCCAGGGAGGTGGTGGAGTCCCCATCCCTGGAGGTGTTTTAAGAGTCAGGTTGACGTAGCACTTAGGGATACGGTGTAGTTGGGAACTGTCAATGTTAGGTTAATGGTTGGACTGGATTACCTACAAGGTCTTTTCTAGTCTAGATGATTCTGTGAGAAGGAAAAATTATATGATAGAATAGAAAGAGAAACGTAAGTGGCTATGATGCCTGTGCTGTAGGAAAAGGATTTTAAGGCTATATAGACTCATGAAAGTGCTAACAGGTAGCAAAAATACATCTTGGAATTAATTCTATGTGATACTGTAAATAAGATGTCAAACCACCCTGTCTTGTACATTAGCACTGAAGTCTCAATTGCAAGACTATCTGCACTACAGTTTGATTAATACAATTTAAGAATAAAGACAAGCTTGAGGAAGCAACAGGAACAAAAGTTGAAAGAAGTACTGAGTCTCAATCACAATTAAGGAAGGAAATTATAAGACATCCGATGTGCAGTAAGTCACTGAATAGTTTAATTTCCAGTAGAAATGAATTCTCCTATATACTGGTCATAAAACCAACCTGACTAAAAATTAGTTAAGTATTGCAACAGTCTAAAATTTTTGTAACTTTCTTCTTTGGAAAATTTTCAGGACCATTTATGCAAGCTACTCCCAGAAATGTTTTAAACACACTCCAGCCTTGGAGTGTGTTCTGCTATTTCCATAGTATGTGTTTCAATACTTTTTGAACAAAAGAAAATAAGAACATAGCATGGATTTAACAATAAACATAGAGTTTGGGTAAGCTAACTCAAAAATAAACCTTTGGTGTATAGAAGAGTACACAGCTCTAAGTCTGTGCTACTATTTAAAGTTTTCTTCATGCTACTGAGAACCATTCCATATCTGATGAAATACTGATGTGCAAAACATCCAGGACCCTGTGAGGTTTCTACTAAGCACACTAGTTTTGTTATCATTATTCAGAGTAGTCTCTGAAAAACTGTGTACTTATGTGGCTACAATGTTGTAATTAAAGAATCACAGACTTAACAGCAGTAGAAGAGATTAACACTGAGTTCAATCCATCACTTCTTTTTCAGACTGATTATTTGATTAATGTAAGTATTAATCTGAGATCTGAGAGCAAATACAGGCATTAAAACTGAGATCTGAGAGTAAAACATTTCAGGTAACTGACTTCCCTGAAGCTCAATTGGGTCAAGTATGCAATGAAACACAAAACATTGAGCCTCTGTGGAAGAGATAAGGAATAGAGATTTATGGCTTGGATAACAGTAATAGCACTCAGACTTGCTAGAGATGTACAAAGCTATGTACCTAAGATCCAAGAAATCTAAGCTCTCTCCCAGGAAATTGTAAAGACAATTAAGCCTCTACTAGATCTACTAGAGGCTGAGCTGATGGCAAAATCATAATACATATCCTAAATATGACCTCTGATAGTAATCTAGGTGAACTCTGTACAGTTGTGAAGCAGATGGCATCAGAGAAGTTACTACCAGAAAAGACAGGGAATAAGCTGCCCCTGAGGACTAAGGCAGTCAAGCTTCAGGAGCCGTGGGAACACCATTATCCCCCACAGGCTCCAGCAGCATAGCCTGCTGTCTCCTAGAAGAAGTAGAGGGGCACAGGTAACCCAAAGAGACACTGGGAATCTATTGATTTTTAATCTTAATTTAAATGTTATTACACACAGCAGTCCAACTTTTCATTTTGGGGGCAGCATAACTTTTGGAAAGTCTGGGCATGCACATGTGCCTCTGCTTCTACATACACACCCTCACAGCCAGACAGGATATGGGGACATGCAGAATGTTCCCTTCCTCTTCCCAGCCACACTGCCAGAACTGAAGATGCTAATATTGTGTGCTTCAGTGCCACAGGATCAGTAATAATGTTTTGAATCAATTGGACTTAAAACACCTTTTTCAAAAGCAAAATGGAGAGTGTTACGCTTTTTAGAATTCTGTTTTGTAAAATAACATGAAAAATAAATGAAAATTATCTCAGAACATTCCTTCTTTTCCTGTGTTGAGAGATATTGCCAGCTCAGGTGAAGAACAGGTAAGTGGGCTGATGAAAACTGTCCTTGGTTTTCCAGAACATTTTAAGGTTCAATGAGCTGATCTTCCCAGTAACAATTTTCAGGCATGTAGTTCTAGTATTTTGCGTTTGTTAAGTGACAATATATCAGTCAAGTATATATAAAAACTCCACCCAAACACATAAGGCACCCAAGTGTGCTCTTCCTTGGTAGGCATGACAGATTCCTGTACCAATCCCATACGTAGGATTCTATAACTGAAAGTCTCTGGGTATGGGTAAGGAGGGACAAAATTCTAAACAAATTAAGAAACAGAAAACTGGTAACTATCCTCTCTGAAGTTCTGCATTTGATGAAAATGCTTAGGTTTAAGCATCAGAGCAGTCATTCCCTGTTTAATGCTCAGTATTTTCTAGTCCTTTTCATTACCATAAAGAAAGGCTTATGTAACTTGGGTTATTTCTGTTTTTTCAAATTAAATCATGTGGTTGAATAAAAAATAACAATACCTCATAAATAATCTCGTCCTTAATTAATGTAAAAAATCTCTCTCTAGTATAGAAAATTCCTGAACTGAACACCAGGGTAGGCTGGGAAAGGATACAGCTTATACTCTTACCTATATTTACATCCTTTCTTATCAGGCACTATCAGAGAAAGGATACTGGGCTGCACCAGCATTTGGTCTGACAAAAGATGTCTGTTGTTTTAATATCTCCATTTACAAACAAATTTAATTCACATGTTGGACCACAGTTTTGACAGTGGTGAAGAAAACCATGAATAAAATACATATACACTTTTATTTTAAGTTCTCTAATATATCCATCTCAAAAGACTGTAATAAAGAAAAGAATCTATTAATTTAGAAGTTCTTTTTGAATGACCTACCGTGCAGGACCAGAAGGCTCCTCTCTTGCTGAACTTAACACAGTTTTAATTATGAGTTCCTAAAACAAAGAGGAAAATATCACTGATTTACCAGTAACTCCATCACATGAAGCACCAGAAAATCAGAATTTTATTACAGCCCACATAGGCATGTTGCTTATCTGCATCTTTAGGTTTGTGGTCAGCTTAATTGTTTGCTTACCACTACTACCAAGCTTCTAGTCTGCCTCAAATGCTCATTATTGTGCTACCCCAAGAATATCCCACAGGTTACTGTCCTAATTTCTGCCGATTAACCACTTATCCAATTCTTGCCAATACACTTCTATAAAATACCAAGGGTAAAAAACCCCCCAAAACACCAGAAAGGATTCCGTAAAGCTAGCTTCTGTGAATAACGCTGAAGGGTATTACAGAAAGAATCTATTACTTGATGTTTAAACAATCATTTTTTCAAAATTACATTGATTTTAAAAGTCTTTCAAAGTAGTTGTAGAACAAGTGACTACAGTGTCTTAAGAATGACACCAAGAAGAATTTTGACTCAACTGCAGTGAAATGTCCCTAAAGTTGTAGTTTGCTCCCAACACAGCTTAAGTAAACAGGCATTATACAATAGAAATGAGAAAGAAGGAATTCAAAATCAGTCTCCAAAAGGCAGCAAGGTATAAAGCAACTTCCAAGCCATCATCCCTCTCTCAACTGGAAGAGTTTAGAAACTTATGGAAAGCCTTTCTTAGACATCATAATCATTCTTGACACATATACAGCAAAATTAAACACACAAACTGAGATCTGCCCCGTTTCAGTATACTGGCACAATACCCAACGCTGTTATGACAGAGAGGGTTAAGATCTCCATTAATCTTTGCTTTTTGTCTAAAAGAACATACTGATGTACAGAGGTTTTCTAAAGCCTCTAGAAACATAGGCAAATTTCTCCAGTTGTGAATTCTCAATAAAGTAAGTCAAGTATCTTGAACCTATCAATCTTCTTGTCTTAGCTGATTAAATCTGAGACCTGCAAATAGCCCTAATAAGAGTAGGCTTGAAAAGGTGAGATAACACATTCAGTGTGATAACACATAATTTCCTTTTACAAACATAGGAAACCATTTTATTATTAAGTTAATAGCAATTATAGAGTATGTTTAGTAGTAAAAAGTTTGGCAAGATTTTACGGGGTCTTGAGCCTTATAATCTATTTGAAATGATTTCTGAAAAATTTTAGAATCTTAAAATCAGTTAGTATTTCCTGAGAAAACATCTTATTAAACATATCCTTGGTAGCAGAATACCATCCAAATGTTCTTAAAATTCCTACCTTAACATCCGTAAACTGAGACACAGCAATGTCAGGAATGTTTGGGTGAAGAGCTGGTAGCTCATGATATAAATTGGGAAAACAGACTAGAGATCCTAAAAGAACCTGTGCTTCAACTCTTGGTGCCTAAAAGAAAAAAAAGGTGGGGAGAAATGTATATTCTTACTGCAATCAGGGAGCTGACATTTCTAGCTGCCTTAGAACAATGGCTGAAACACTACACAGCTATTTCCTTTCTCCTTCTGCAAATTCTGTAGAGCTGAACAAACCAAGACCACAGCCCCATGGAATGCTACTCATGCACACCCCATGCTCCCATTTTCCAAGATGGTCCAAAGGAAGCAGAGGAATTGTTAGGACTACAGAAAAATGACCGAGCTGCTAACTAGACTCGGGTCTTGGGTTCAGGATGTGGAAAACTCCTGGACATGACATGAGGCATTGCTGGACATGACAGGTAACAGTGTAAGAAGCTGAGAGAGGCTTCAGATTGTACATTGAGGGAGGTAGAATTCATAGCTGTTTAAAGGGAGAATGATGTGAGAAACAATCAAAACTCACAGACAATTGGATGGGAGTATTGGGGAGCTTTGAGAGAGTACAGACATCGAAGGTGAACAGCATTTAGGTAATCATATCAGTATTATTACATAAGGCTGAAGTTGCCTGGGTAACAGTATCAGAAATACATCCAAATAGTGCAAACACTTGCAGATTTGAGTTCTCAAGCTTGATCATCAAAGACATTATATAGCAGAGATATGGACGAATGAATATGTTTGTTAAATGAAGGTACAGTCAAAATGGATATTTATTTTAAAACATTTAAAAGCACAGATAAATGGCAGTCACAATTGTGAGAATTCTAAAGTAAAAGGAGATTCTCTACTTCAAGAGTAATTTATGCATTCTTCACATATTTTCTGGAGAGGACTTCATGTGTAGTGTTCTAGAATAAACCACTGACAATATCTGTATTTGCTAACCATTACACTGAATTTTGGGGTCAAGTTAACACCCTAGTCAATTAAAAATACTGGTCAGCTTTGTCTCAAACCCTTTCCACTAGCATGTAAATGAGAATGAACTGATGAATACTTACATTGAGGAAAGAAGAAGCAGCCACCCTTCCTGCTGCTACAATAAAATCCATAATAAGCATGGTAGCACCAGGCAAACCAAGTGAAAAGAACTGAGGAGAGCAGTGCTTGATGATTGTATTGACAATATCCTTGCAGAAGGAAAAGGGAAAAAAAGGAAAACAAGAGTACCAACAAGATGAACAATGAATGAAAAAAAAAGGGAGGTATTTATCAAAGGTAGAAAGTAAAAATGCAAGAAAGCAAATTCATTGTGGCAATTAAGACACTCGCTACAGAGTGAAGAGTACCATAAAAAGATAAATTCCTTAACTGTACTCACATTAATGTACGTAAACTGTGGTATACCTTACAGACCAATTTAAACTTGGACACTACTGTATGAGGTCAGTACCATGTCACATCTTATATTCATTTACATTTAGCTTGTAAGATTGCTACAAATGATTAACCATTCATTTAAATATGTACAGAAGAGACACAGTGAGATAACCAACTATTGTACCTTCTTAACAACATGTTTAATCCTCTCCAACAAGTATCATCTGACTGTAAAAAAAGGTATTAGCCTCTTACATATATCCATATGGAACAAAATTATAAAGAAAGAACTATAATAAAGTGCTTTATTACATTTCTGGTATATACTTATTCAACACAGCATATTATGTTCTTGTAGACTTAGTGAGGCAGTTTTTAAAATTAAACGTACATGATATAATTTCTTCAAAAAGTGTAAAATGTTTCATTTATTAAAAAACATATCAAGTTCAGACAGGCAAAAAAATAACCCTTTTCCTCCTCTGAATAATTCTCCGAGAATAGTGATATCCAACTTAATGGCAATATGTTATAGGAAGATTTGCAATCCAGCAAGAAAAGCAGAGTAAACTGAGAGTTAGAGGACAGAAGCTGGAGATCTGCCCTATCCATAGGCATCTGTGGAATAATTCTGGACTAGTTCTATTTTGCCCAGTTAATGAAAACAGCTGTTGAAACCTTTGATCTCCCTATGCCTCTAACTGCTCCTCAAAAAAGTTCTCAAAACCAACTTTTTCACACTTCTGATGCAAGCCTTTAAAAAGAGTGTTTAAGACATACAATATTTTCAGACTTGTTCATACTAAAACCTATGAAAAAGATCTACTCCCATTGATTAGATATACTCGGTATGTTTCAGTTTGCTGGTTTCTGTACTTGCTGTAGACATAAACTACTTAAATGCAGTGGGCCCAGTTTACTTTCCCACTAGCTAAACTGTTGCATCAGGGAGCAAGAAGAATAGTAGACCTTAGACAGATCTGTTTCCTTCTCTTTCTTGCATGCTTCAACCTTTACATGCAATCAGTAAAAAAAATGAAAGAATACCTTTTCTCTCCTTGTATTTGCTTGACATGGACCACAAAAAAAGCATTTCTGATTACAACCGAGAACATGAGGGCCATTTATCAAAGTTTAGAAAAAGTATCAGTCACTTAAATATTTTCAAAGACAAAGTTAAATTACTCAGCTGAATATCCATTCAGTATTTTTGATAAAACAATTTTAGTTACACTATTTATATTAACCTGAATTGTGTAATTAAACTTACTTGATCAACATGAAGAAGTCCACAGTGCATTATATTGTAGAAATGAGTTAAAAAATCTCTGTTTGGAGAAACATCTTGTCTTCGCTTCATTGTCTTACAAATGAGTTTATAAGCATGTAGCTTTCCTTGTTTGTATTTATCAGTCAGCATTGTTGCCTAGTTTTAGAATGATATTTATTATTCATAAATCAAACAACTACATTAAACACGCTTCTACACTAACATAAACTTTTGTTTCTGTTTCACTTTTTAGTGTTCAAATTTACCTTGAACAGCCATGGTGTTAGAATTCTCAGCGGTGGAATTAAAACTGGTGGAGATGGTGAAGTTAGGTTATCTGTTGAGATACCAAGATTGTCTCTTATCTGCAATTATTAAAAACAAAACAAAAATATAAATATTTAAGGGAAATATATAAAGTGCTTTTTTGTGAAAAACCTGCCCTATTGGGTCAGGTTGGAGAAGAGTTTCAGTTATTTTACCTTGGCCAGATTCTGCCACAGTTCACACAGGTAATCAAAAACCTGGGCATGAATCTCTGGATCCATGATGCTGTTGACATCTCCCAAAATTCCTAGCATTCGCCTCCACATCACAGTAGCAACATCTGCATGCCATCCTGTAAGCGTTCCCCCAGCCATCACGCTGCAACATTCTGAGGGGAATTCACTAGTTTCTGTAACAGAAGAAAAAAAGTATAGTGAGGCCTACCTCTCCAGAAAAAGTTCTGCTATAAGTATCACATAATATGTTTCTTAAAACCAAAAAGGAAAAAAAGCTCAGGCTTTCAGAGTAAGTTTTTTCTTACACATTCAGCCACCTCTATGCTGGATATGTTTAACTATATCTCTATTATCAAAGTCTGTAGAGGAAGAATTGTCCTGTTTCTTATATTCTTTCCATAAATAACATTTAAGGTCACTCACTACTGGACCTCTAATAAGGATCTGATGGACCTACTAAGGCCACTCCTTTTATAAGTGCTGTTTACATTCTTTGGAGTCAATGAATCTCCAGAACTCAACTTGCCAGCTTCCAAGTAAAATTACATTTCAACTTTATATTTTTTTCAAAAAAACAGAAAGATGATTTTTCTTAAAATCTACTAGGAATGTATTTTACTGCAAACTGAAGAGAAAGGGGAGAGTAAACGCGTCTCTGGCCATTGTTCTTTAAGCAGCAAATTTGTATGAGTGGAGAGACAACATTCAGTAACCTAGAACCATAGTCTCTCACCTAGCTCTCTTTACACATCAGTGCTACACAAATGAACGTTCTTTTTTAGGTGGAAGATGATTTTGTCCATACAAAGAAAACTTTGATAGATTATGATGACTAGTCTACTCAGCTCACACTTAACCTAGCTAAATAGTCACACTAAACTAGCTAACAAGCCATTTTTAAAGCAGCACGCATCCAGAATCTCCTTTTTGCCCCTCTCAGGTGGATTTTCAAAACACCTCAGCACCAGAATTTGCCAAGATCTTCTGAAAATCTAGCAGCTCCCACAGGCATACAAAAATCAAAATTAAATCTGAATTCAGCCTAATCACATAGCCTCTTGTTTTGAAGATCTGGACCACTGTGGTAGAGACACTAATGGTTTCTAGGCTGTAGATTTCAAAGCACAAAGCAAAATCATCAAATTTCTGTCCATTCGTAAGCTATTTAAAGGAAAGGGGTCTCAAATATATATCAGACACTCTTCTGTTGCCATGAGACCAAATATGGGAGAAATGGGAACTATGCATTTACAAAGTGAATGTATCCTAGAATTCAATAGCTAAAATAGTTGAAGTAATTATAAATTTCTTTAAATATGAAAGGGCAAAGAACAGAACTTCAAAGTTGAAATTATAACATTACTTTAAAATTATGTCTTATTATTTGTACATCAATGATAAACAGTCCATGGCCAGGCCACATACTAGATTAAGCTGCCACGACTCTAAGCATCAAAAAGAACAATTATAAAAGCAGTGGATTAATAGTCCACACAAACAGTTGCAGTGAAATTCAAGATAAAATGCAAAAGGTTTTTGTTTGCTTTTAAATCAAGTTAATTGAATATTTTTAAAAGTGCAGATGAAATAACCATGTACAGGATTGTCTTCAACTGATGTAATACTAGCTACTTTACTATATGGCATTGGAAAGAAAGAAAGAACAGGTTTATATTTTCTATTCCAGATATTGCCTAGGTCATCTGGCGTCTGTAAAACAGAGTGGTGGAGCTTCTCATCCAGCTGCAGATCCTTCTGCTCAATATGATCTGCATGAAGAGTGGCAGGAGAGGGTGTCTGTGATCGGGATCCAAGAGCAGATTGGATTGGAGAAGCACTTTCAGAGCCTGCAAATGCAATTTTTAACAGTTACCTTAAAGGCCTTTTCTATTTTCTTGAGCTACTGAAATGTCTAAACATAACATTACAAGAAAACTGAACTACTTCTATATATCAAATCTGGGCAAGAAAAGTTATAAAAACTGTAAGCAGATCTCCCTGTGAATGGTGCTCTAATAGAAAACAAATTACATGCATGAAAGCTGAGAGATGAACATCAAAATCAGATAGGCAAATGGATTAACAGAGCTCTATTTTAGGTTCAAATAATTTAAAATGTGTTTGTTCTGCAGCACTTTCAGTGTTCTGAACCAGTCAAATTTATCTCCACAGTTTTTCACCTAAATTTCTCTCCAGAAAAACATTTAGGCATAAATTTTCCTGGAACAGCTGCTTTTCCAGGTTTATGGATGCATACAAGTTAATTTAGGAATAAAAGCTCAAACCAGTAACTGACAATTTTTGGTGTTTATCTGCCAGTTGGGCTGAGAAAATCCATATGGAGGGAAAGTTTTATAAAGTTAAAGAGATGTTGTTTCCTCTAAGACAGGAAAATACAAGTGTTTGAATGGCAGTGCTGCAAAGGTATTTTTCCACAATTGCCACTGAGCAACATCCTCTCCAGGCAACTATTTGTCTCCACTACTAAGAGATCTGTAGAGAGGGAGAAAGTACTTGTACTTTTCTTCTGTGCTACCTTAGTTTCACTTCCTGATTTGCCTACAGATGATTATAAAAAGCTGAGTTTGGTCAGAACAGTCAGATGACAGAAAAAAAGAGAACAGATAATCACATACTTCCCCCTACATATCAGCACATGTTAAAATGGAAGAATTCAAACCTATTAATTTTAACCCTTAGATAATGTAACTGGGGCCCAAAAATATTATAATGATATGTGAAGTTCAGTATTAGAGATAAACTAAACTTTAGGGACATCAATGAAAGAGTGAGTCTTTTAAAATACTAATTTTTTCAAATTATTGGCTGCAAAGTGTTCTTTCTTGTAAAGAGAACAAATTGTTTAAAGAACCTGACAGAAAATGTCAGTGTTATCAGAACAGAAATTGTGGTAAACAAACTTAATTACATTGTTAAACTGCAGAGGTCTCTATCTGATTTAAATGGCAAAGGCAATGAAGCTTTTACCATCATTTAAATCAACGCCTCTAATGCAGGGAGATGGGCACTACTGCTTCACACACAGACTACTCTTTCACACAACAGGTAATGATATTCTTCTCGCTACCATCGCTTGTTTTCCACACGCTCACAAAAATAAAGTAAAATACACACTTAAAAGACGTTTTAAAAAAATCTTTTCCTACTCCTCTTCCATTCTGCTCATTATGTGGGGATGGATGAAAGAAGACGAAGAGAAAGAGCGAGAAAGAGTGATGAGGAAGAGAGAACGTGAGGGTGAGTTAGATAGAGAGGAAAGGAAAGGGAATGAGACAGAGAGAAACAATGGGCAGGGGAGGGAGGGAGGGAGGGAGGCAGGCAGGCAGGCAGGCAGGCAGGCAGGCAGAGAGAAAGACCTTCATATGATGGAAGAGAATGGACAGAAATAATTATGGCAAATGTGCCGAACTACTGGAGTCTTCTAAGAAGCACTAACAGATACTCCAGCACATGTGGATCCAAATTTGACTGAGACTACCATGGGTTCAACTTGTTCTAGGACTAGTAAACAGCAATCAATAGTAAACTCAATTATGTGCTAAGAAGATGAAATAATGCCTATACACCAAGAAGAAATTTTCCTTCCAAAAACCTCCAAAGCAAAGCTATTTAGAAACAAGTAGTTTTCTGAGCAGTAGAACCACTGAAAACTTGTTTCTTATGTGTGTTTTGAGGTTGAGTTTCTGCATGGATTTGCTGTTATCTAATATAGTAAATTCACATTACAGCCTCCCTGTCATGGGACTCAGCATACATGCAATTTTCACTAGATAGCTGCCTTTCACAAAACTTTCATGAAAATAATGTCCTTCTGTTTTCTTACATGTCAATTTAGCAGAAATTAGACAATGGGCTCAAACACTGTTGGGGGTGTAGAACAGTCAGAGACAGACAGACAGTATAATTGCACAAGTTTTGCTTCCTCGGGAAACCCAGCTAAATGCATGACACACAAAAGTTGCCTCTCTAAAACAGTGGTCCAAACAACAAGAAGAGACAGCCACAGAATCTCTCAATGGGACAACTCAGTCATTAACTGCAATCTTATCAATTCAATTACAGTGCAAACTTGGACAAAAATACCAAACAGTAATGAAATTATTAACATATAAAAACAAACAAAAAACGAACAGATTTTCTGTGAGAACTTTCAACAAGCACACTGCAAAGAGAAAAATGAAGAGAACAAAAGTCAAGCTGAACATTGTTGAACAAACTGAACAACAATGTCCAAGAAAGCTAATACCATGCTTCTTTCAGTAGAAAGGCAATTTTAATAAGGGAAAATTGTGGCTGGGGAAGTAAAGATGTTTTTCAATATCTCTGAAAATGCCAAGTTTGATTTCTCACAGAGAACAAGATACTGTATGTAGATATAAGCATTCACAAATAAATAGGTACTTGTTCCCAGGGTTGTAACAGGAATGGTAGTGAGTAACAGTTACGGAACAAGGAATATGAAAATGACTATGGACATCTTTACTTCTCATTTACATAATCTGGCAAGAGACCAATCTTCCAAATACTCCTCAGACAGGAAGATTTTCTCTTTCAGAAAGGAGCCCATTCAATTTGCGTTAAATGCACCACTTGGTGACTGTTAACCTGTTATTCTCTCTCTTTCTCAAGAAACAGTTGCAAAGTAAACTGGTGGAGCCACAAGCTCATCAACTGAGGCTGTGAAACACTGCTTTCCTAACAGGCTTACTTTTTCAAGAAAACAACAGGGAAAATACTAAAAGAAGAATAATTCTTAAATTACATAAATGTAAACTGATTTTACATGCCCCAGTAACATTTTGCAAATTAAAAGCTTCCAGTTACACAACAGACAATATAGAGAGAGGTTAAGATGGATGTATATAAAAGAATTTCATGATATGTCAGTGTGATACACTTGTTTGAAAGAGCACAGTCAAAGCCTTCTAAGGCAGGAGCTCTTCCTGAAAATTAGCTATTCGACTACCAGTAACAGAAGGATGCTCTAGTATAAATTATGTGGTAAGAGTTTTCTCCCTGGTAATTGTATAGATTTTCTCATGAAAGGTTTAAAATACATTCAGCACCAAGGAAAGGATCACATGGGTAACTTAAGTCAGACAAAGGTTTTCCACTTACGTTATTTCACACATCACTTTTCAATAGCAATCAAAAAATAACTGAAATCCAAGAATCATCTTATACAGAATATAGATTCATTGCAGAAGCTGGAACTTGCATTCTTCAGGATGGGTGAAAAATTTCTGAAATAAATGCCCTTTTTTAGGTGTGGGTGTTTTTTGTTTTTTTTTGTTGTTTTTTTTTTTTTAACTACTTTACCAGTAATAGTTGCAGCTTCAGCAGACAATGGTTGCTGATTGAGACTACTTGTTTCCGAATCTATGTGGAGTGTAGTTAGACTGGCCACTTCTTGCTCCTCAGCACTCTGTTGCTGTCCTGAAATTGCATCAACGTCAGTGGAAGCTGGAGTCCCTGCCTCAGCGCCAAAGCTGAAATCTGTACGAGGGAAGTGTTGTATTAACTTACAATCTAAAAATACCACTAATATAAAAAAACAAAAGCCCAGAACCTCCAAGTCCTCCATGGAAAACTTGTATGTGCGTCTCCTAACACACTGTTACAAAATTTACATAAAATGTAACAGCAGAAATTAATTAACTATTATGAATATTCTCATTTCTGTCACAAAACTGTGACTGTACTTCTGGAGAAGGCATTCCTATTGTATGCCCTGTGTTCTGTTTAGTTGCTGCAAGTGCACCTACATGTAAATGAAGTAAAAATTATGGAAACATACATTAAGGAATTTATTTGCAAAATTTACAAGCTGGAAGAAATATCTAGTTGGTTGTTAAAGCACTAAGTTCAAACTAAAAATATTATGGCAAATGATATTCTAACAAATGGCTTTTTCAATACTAAAGAAAAAATGTCATGCTGAAATGTAGATTTAAATACCATCACTTAGTTGCATAACATCTACGTATCTAAAACCTGTAATTTCTTCAATAAATTCTACCATATAAACATTATTTCTCTCCTACATAATACACGAGGTTGTAATTTGTAGCAACGATAATGACCCCTTCTGTTGAACAAGAGTAGGAATGGATAAATGAAATGAATGAAAAGCACTGTGTTATTACACAAAGCATACTAATTTTACCATTAGATTACATTTAGTATCTTGATTCATCTATAGTTACACAAACACTTCTGTAAAAATATCTGAAGTCCTTCTTTAAACTAAGTTTTACCTGAATGTTTTGAAAATAATTAAACAACCTCCAAATCAAGTCACCTTTTATTTTTATATTTCTCCAGGGAGAAGACAATATTGCTTTCTAACTTCTGCTTTTTGCACAGTAGCATTCCAGTGATGTTTTGTTTAGTATACTATAAACACAATAGGGTCTCTCAAGAACTCTGCTTGCTCCATTAACTTCTTAATGATTTCAGTAGGAAACCAAAAGAAGCTCTCTTTACAGAAAACTGCTGGCATACTAACTTTTTTTTTTTTAAAAAAAAGGAAATTCACAATCAATCAATCAATCAATCAATCAAAAATGCTATCACTTTTGGAAAAATGTACTTGCTTTCAAATTTGCGGCCATCGTACTGGAAGGCGCTGAAAGAGTCAGAGTGGCTATCTGAACTGATGAGGTCACTGCTGCCTGCGCTGGCAGGTGATGTCCATTCAGAAGGCACACCTGGGTCATCTATAGGACGCATTTGGTTCTGTTTGTTCAATATATCAGGAAGGTCTTTAGGAACTTCCAGGCTGCCAGGACTGCTTCCTCTTCTTGTCACATTCTAAACATTGAGGAGACAAATTATCTTACAATCTTGAATGGCTTATTTACATAAAATGGAAAAGCAATTTCACATTTGGGAATGTATCAAATAGTTCCTAAGTACCTAAACCAGAAACTGTCAACATATGACATACATAGTCAAAACTTTCCAAAACCCCAGGCAGGCAGCAGAAAGTGAACAACACATGCAGTCACAGAAGTTAATAAATAAAAATCTTCTTTAAACCATGAATTTTTGGGCACGTACCTTAAAAGGCTAGGATTCAGACTAGCACCTCTCGCACATATATAAGGTAAGTCTTGAGAAAGAACAATAGTAAAAAGTATATTATCTCCATATTATGTCTAAATTACTAAAGAAAACTTGTTAAACTTGGTTCTAAACACAATCAGGAAAAAAAAAAAAAAAAAAAAGGAATTTTGTGTCTTCTGGCTTATAGACTACCATGCTATAAGCAAAAATTTAATAGACACCACAAGCAAATGAATTTACTAATTCATGTATTATTTTTTTCATGATTAAGCCAAAACCTTGGCATTGACTTGGACACCAAAGGCAGCATAGGCAGAAATAAGGCACATAGATTTGCTCATGTAGAAGCAAGGTGGTGTTCTATTTGGAGTCTTTCTTCAAGACATTTTTTTTCACAGATAGGACTGCTTGCTTGAGAGGGGAAGAGAGATAAAGTAGAAAAACCATTTTATGAAATGGCTTGAAATCTTTATGCATTATGAGACTGAAAATTACTTCCTTTTACACTAGACGCAGTTATGTCTCTATGCTTTTACTATGCTTCTAATTAGAGATTTACACAGACTGACAAGCTTTTAATGATACAAGGTTTTAGCATTCAATAGATATAACAACCTAAAACTCATCTTAGTAAGTTGGTATTCTGTTTTAAGAAGGCACATCTATTTCTTGTGTGCTAGATTACAAAATCAGTAACAGCTTCAAAATACTTATTCAAACATCTTGGCTGATTTTTACTACTTAAGGAAAGTATCAATTCTCTTGTCTGAACTATTAATAATCAATATTCTTGCCCACCTATGTGAAAACAAACAGTATTCCCCCTGTTTCTCTCTTCTGTGGCCAGTAGTGATTATTTCTGTTTTATTAATTTGCAGATTAACTTTTTTCAATAGACTTCAAGTTATCATTTTTGTATTGTAACTCAAGACATGCTAACAAGAACACTTTGCACCAACAATCAAGATTCATACATGTGAGTTCAATACAAAAACCAAAAAAGTATACATTTAGACAAACTCTATAGGTCCTCTCTTGCCATTTATAGAAGATGATAAGTAAGTTTTTCTAATCACTTCAAAGAATCTTCTTCTGCCCCTTATTAGCAACAAATGAACTACTTGTTGACAACTTTCTGCAGGGGTATGTCTTAAAATGACCTTTAAATTTTTTTTTTTTAATTCTAAGCAGAAAAAAGAACTGAACAACTTTGAAACACTACATTTAAATTGTTACCCATTCTGTCTTCATTTGCAACTTTTTTTAATAGTTCCCCCTTCGTTGCTAGTTAATAAAACACTTATCTCTTCAAATCACTTGTCTCATTCTGTAAGTATTCAACAGTAATGAGAAATTCTTCACTTAAGGTTTCTCATTATGAATGACATTCCAAACAACATGACACCTCTGGAAAAGTGTAGGAAGAAAGCCTATGAAAAGTTGGTTCAATTAGCAGAGAAGTATTTACAACAAATTATTCAACACTTGTAAGTGAAATAAAAAAATGAAGAAAAAACATGTACCGGTGTAGTTCCATAGTCAGTTTCACTGACTATACCTGTGTAGTAACATACTACAGCATGAGACTTAACTGCATACCACACTGAAGACTGTGAATTTACATATAAATTATTGTTCTGAAAGTGTTTGTGTACAGAAACAAAGATCTTTACAGGTGCAATTAAGGCCTTTTAATTCAATGAGACTATTCATCTGATAATCACTTCTGCATTGTTTCCACAATGAAGATTCAATAGATATGAAAAGACATATAGCATAAAATGGCACAAAATGACATGAAGCTATATCAAAAGCAAGGAATCATTTAAGTGATGTTCTTAATTCTTTCTGATTCATAAAATCCAGAGAAAAATATTTTAGTGAACTTATGTATAATGTCATTGATAAGTTCATGCATATATGCAGACTTATATATTGAAATGTAGGAAGTGTAAATGCTTACCAGTGCACTACCACTGCGGAGTCTCTCAGCTATAAATTCATCCATTAGGTCAGGAACATTTGCATTGCTACTGCCAATATCACTATCAATAGGGTGCAGCTTTTGACTCATGTCCTCTCTATTAGCTAAAAACAAATGGACAACTGTTTATAGTAAAGAACACATCAAGACATTTTCAAAACAAAAGGTAACATATGAAAAAACCTGCTAATTAACAGATATAAAATCAAAATTGCCAAACATGCATTTTAAGAATTTTTCTCTTTTAAAGCAGATTCTACTTCAAGAATTAGTACGGCTTCTTCTTCCCACTAAGCAGGGGTTAGTCGATTTCCAGTACCACCTTCAAGAGCAAGAAGCTTATAGGTAAGCACTACTCAAAGTTGTTAATGCTTTAAGGATACAGCATTTTTTTTCTTCATATCATGACAAATAAGTAATAAATTCTAAAAATTTTATGATTCCTACAGGCTCCTCCTTCATCGCATTCCTAATGAAGAGCAATGTATTGGAAAAAGTAAACAAGGTTGTAATATGTACTAATGACAAGTGTCAACATAGCACTGTATACAGTTAGTATAAATAGTGCAAAGAAAATGTTATGTAATAAAATTACAGGCTCACACATGGAATGAAAAGTCAAACTCTGGATGGTCAATGGTTATGAACAATTAAGTTCACTCATTTATCAGTGTTGTATTTTTGATATAACTATACTGTTCATATTTAACTGTGGCTGTTACACCTGACTTCATGATCTTCACCTTTAAAGTCTTCAAGTTATTCCAGTTCATGTTTTGTCTATAAGAATTTTTCCCTCAGTGTCATCTCTCATAAAACCACAGTGTAGTTTATACTAATAATAGGCTCTGTTAACTGTTACAGATTTTAAATAAAAGGTACTTCTAAAATTAGTGCTTTCTCAATATCTGTTTTTCAGAAGTCTAGATTCTACAGTGGAGCAAATCAGTTTTTTTGAGACCCATGACAGTCACAATCTCGTGGTGCTATGCTTACAAAGACTGCCCTCAGGTGGCATTAACATCTCGATGCAGGATGCATTACAGAATCCTCTGTTAATCATGCCAGCATAACAATGGGAAAAAAGAAAACCTACATTACTGCTGAAAGTTAATTCATTGTTCTCTTAAGGTTATATGAACTAAGACAATGGATATTAGTGATGGCCTTTTTTGATCAGTCCACAGAGGTCTCACAGTTAGTAGGAGAAAGACTTATCATGAGACCTTCATGAACATCCATGATTCCAAGAAAAAAGAAAGCAATTTAAGATATAACTGTATCCAATTTGATGAATGAATATAGAAAGGCCTACAGCATGTTTTGAAAGACTAGAACCAAACTTTATGATTAGACTTACAGAGAACTGTTGTAATGAAATCATTCTGGTAATAGACTTCTGTTTCAGACTATTTAAAAAAAGTTATCTAAGCTGATCTCCAAATTTAAATTTGAGGGGCTTCTTTGTTTTGGAGGAGGAAAAGGAGGAGGAGGAGGAGGAGGAAGAAGAAAACACACTAAATGAACCAGAAATACAATTAAGTCCAACCTAGCTGGTCCAGAGCCAGGTCCTTCTGGACAAACAAACTACACACAGAGTGGAACAGCAAATTCTGATAAAATAGCATATGCCAATCGTTCAGCAGGCTAAATTTTAAGGCTCTGCATGGTAGATGAAAATTCAAAACTTTCAGGGCATAATCCTTTATTAGGTCATTTACTGTCTCTTCCTCTTCCCTAACCTGATGGTCTTCAGCAGCAAAGAGGTTCAACTAAATATCTTGAAAAGGGAAATTAGTAATTTAAAGTATGTAAAAGTAACTTATGCTGGGAGAAAAATCAGCTGGCTGTAGGCGCATGCATAACCAAACAGGGAAAGCAGTGATCATCCCAAAGCCTTTTGATTGCTTATCAGAGCTTGCTTCAATTGCATTAAAGCCAAACTGTTGCTGCCTTTCTTCTTTTGCGCTCTGCACACTGTTAGTGCTCACCTGCAGCTTTCCTTCCAAAATAGCCCATTACATGACTGTACAGATCCCTCAGTGGAGCCTCTGCTGGCATTCTGTTCTGCCTCTGTGGGGAAACATTTGCCTTCGGCTTCGAAAGAGCATGTACAACAGTTTTATAAACACCACCCAGGGAGCCCTGCTGTTGTGCTGACTCCTGACCTGATGCTCTAAAGGCACTACGATTATGGAACTGATTAACTGCAATAGCTTCTTTTTGCAACATGGCTGCTTGAGTTTCTGTAGATTCCTTAATTTGCTTGCTGCCAGCTGATGCAGCATTGATTGCATCTAGAGGTCTATATATTCCAGGTCTAACCAGCTCTGTGACAGCTGATGAGCTGGTGCTTGCACTGGTAGTGCTGTTGCTGCTACCACTACTGCTACTACTGAAGCCACTGAGTTTACGAAGTCTTGCTTTCCAAGCTGCCTCTTTGCTCTCAAGAGGATTGTAAAATTGAATCGATTCAGTAGATGGCCTAAAAGTAACATGAACACTATTTCTCTTTTTAGTCGTTATTTTCATGATTTTGGCCCTATGACTTACAGTTTCAGATATACTCCTTTTAGTTGGTGACAGTTTGCTTGTGCCTGTGGTGTGAGGCATCTGAGGGTTAACTGGTGCTTTAGGAAGAATTTTCTTTGCATGCATAACACGTGAGTTGGTTACTTTTTCATTAAACTGGGCACTTTTATGCTTTTCAGCTACTGCTGCTTCCGCAACTAAATCTACATCAGCTTCAGTGGCTGCTTGCCTGTACAGGTATCTCTTCCCTTCTTTGCTGCTAGGACTACTTGACCCATGATCAAACACACTTTCATATTGTTTATCAATATTTAACTGTCTGGCTTTATCAAGCGCTTGATTTCTTGTAAAAATGTCTACTTGAGAAGGTGCAATATTACTTATAAAGCCACTTTGGTTTTGTTCTAGGTGCAGCTCTGTGTTATCAGCTCTTTCTGTAACAGTGATGCTATTCGTGCATTGACCAGTCTGATCTCTATTTTCTAATCCATCCAGTGGTAATCTATCATTCCTATTTACTGACGTATCAACTTCGTGAGCAGAAGCCTCACATTTATCTATCTCAGAGTTACTGCAAAGTTCTTCTTTTTCTTTAAGATATTCTCTCAGAGAGGAAAGGAGATCATCTTCACCTTCAAGGTCAACATATTGGCTTTGTTCAAAGGCTGTGTTTGCAAATTCTACTGGCCCTATTAAATGACAAAGATGGTCATAAATACTATCCCCAACTTCCAAGGAGGACTCTCTGCTATTTGTATCAGTGATATGGCTTTCAGTGGATCTATGCATTGAAGAGGTCTCAGTGGAACTTTGTAAGCTTGGAGCATGATGGGATGAACTGTCAATGACAGGAACTGCACCTTTGGCTCGTTCAACTGCAAATGGTTCCAGGATGTCAGAGGTGCTGCTGCTTCGTGGCAGTGGCTGTTCCTCATTTAATGCACCAAAAACTTCACTTGGAGCATCCTCACTCTGTGAAAAATGTCTGACTCGAGATGGTCGTGGAAGAATTTGAGCATCATCAATGTCTGTAGAAAAAAAGTATATGTAACATGCACTAAAATTTACATACAGAGACAATATTTATTTACCACTACATCCTAATTATGTGACTTTAAAAGCCGGGAAAGTCCAGAGCCTTGTTTTCTTAAGTACAACAAAAATACTTTTTCCAGTACTAGAGTGTTAAAAACACACGCACATATTATCCAGTACAGAATGCAGTATAAATGAGTTAGACCACCAGAACACAGTTTTATAGGTTAACATGCATGAGAACAAACAGTGAGACCATGGAACGTTTGGAAATACAGTTAAAGCTAGGGCTGTGCCAATAAGTTCAATAATTCAACCAGTATTATTCCAGCTAGCTTGTTCAGGCAACGGTTACCTGGAATACAGATTAGCTTAACAGTAGTACCCTTCATGGAATTTACATCTTCAGAAAAATGCACAACTCCAAAGAGAACAAGTAAGTTTTCTGGAAAATTAGAAATGTCTATTGAAGTGGAAAAGTATTACTTTTTCATAACTTGTATGAATATATATAAATTACTGAATAGAGAATACTATCATATGATTATGAAAATAATGGCATATGTAATATACTATATATCTAAAGACTAAGGCTTTTAAATGATAGGAAAGTGCTGGCCCTATATGGAATAGATGACTGTACATAACAGATTGAAGATTATACCCTTTTGCCCTAGAAGGATGTTTTGTCTCTCATCTTCAAAATGAGAAACTACATACTTGATGAAGGCTTACCTCCCCCTCTTCCAGCTTTACACATGCAAATGCAACATTTATGATACTGTCCAAATTAAGAACTCTGGTACTGAAAAACATCCTGTAGCTTCACAACAGTTAACATTACAGTAAAACCACTTTTGTATATTGAAAGACCAGAACATATGTTGTGACTATTTAAATTAGTGATTCCTTGTCTCTGTTTAGACTGCTAATATGTTAGCATCAGTACAAATCATAGTTAACTCTAATGAAAGCTACAGTTCCAACATGGATCAATCTAGGAACTGTACAGAAGTATCTTCAGTCCACTTCACATCATACACCAAAATAAAGAACCTTCATGCTCCTTCTCAGATTTCCAGATAATGTTATAGGAACATTACATACTATCAAACCACCAGTGTAGGCAAGACTAAGTATCTCTTACAGACAATTCAACTAATTGTAAGAACTGACACTGCCCTTGCAGTCTTTTTATGGGATAGGTACTTGAACAGTAAGGTAGAAACAGCTTTCTCAACGTTCTCATTTTTTGTTGGTTTTGTTTTTTTATAGAATTCTTTATTCCCCAGATTTACTTTTTACTATCTACCAGTTAAACAATTGTAGTTATGCTTTTAAATCCAGGAAAAACAACACCAACTCGAGTTACTTGCCACAATAAACTGACTTACCTTGTGGTTCTATCTAGAGGATTTATCTTCAGGACTGCAGTGGTGATTTTACTTAAAATCAGCACAGAATTTAAGCCCCTTTCCCTCCCCTAAATCTGATGCCAAAATAAACTATGTTGAACAATGTTGAACTAATTTTAAAATATTTCAAATTATTATTTCATGGATCTCTATATCTATTTCAGTAATATTTAATAATGATAATCTTAAGTCACCTTAAAAACTTTTCTGAGATTGTTGGAGCTGGATTTTCTCATATTTTCCTTCTAAGCAAAGGATATAAACTGGAGGAATGAGATACATCTCTACTTAACTAAATGTATGTGTTGGAAGAATATGAAAAGTGGATTTCCATACTCAATTTTTCAGAGAAATTAAAATTTGAAAATTAAAATCTGACGTGATACAAAGTTTACTGAACTGTAAAGAAGCGATTAGACAGGAAATAGAGAGGCTTATATTGGAAAAAGAGTAGACATCCAAGCTATTTCAGAAAATAAACATGAATGGAAATTCATCGTATACAGCACAATTTATTATCCCCTTCCTCTCTTTTCAGCTTTGATAAGCAACAAATTTCTCATCACTGGTCTTCTTCACTTATTACTAACTATATGAATGAACACCCTCCGAAATGAATGGTGTCTCTCTCTCTAGTTGTAACCGTTACTTCAAACTCTATTGACTTAGGCAGAGATTAACACAAATTATGTTTATATACTCAAAGCTATTTCTTACAGCTGCGAAGAAAGGACCATAGGATTTGGTCAAAAATATGTACGATAGTGATAGATATGAGATTAATATATAATTAATATATGTAACTATGATACACTGATCTCATCTTGAGCCTTCAATATGCATCTTTCATGTCTTTCATAAACTCAATCTTATCTAAAGCAGCAGCTTGAGGATTGCATACTGTGCATGCATGCAGCGTTTATGATTTTCTAGGATGTTAAAATTACTGGATGGAGAACTCCAAATGCATGCCAAGCAGCTCCACAAATTGAAATAAATTCAGCTAGATTTATTTCAGTGTTGAGCCAGTATTAATTTTAGGTGCCTATGTACATATGATTAGCACATACAAGTACACAAACATTTTCAAACAAGTATGTAGTGCTTGTGCCAACAGAGATTTCTTTTTTGTAGAACAGAGGACTAAATTAAGGAAATAAAAAATATACTGTTGCAATATCAGCACTGAAAATACAGACAATGTTTAAAAAACCCAAATGAACAGCTCCTTCACAACCAGGGCTCACCCTTGCACACAGGTATACAGTGAAACTGGGATACCATCAGTCCCTAAGGAGTTTTCACTAACTACATTGCAATTGTACACCATAAGGCTGTGTATCTGACACAGTGCATGTACTTAGGAAAAACGCTGTCCTGGTTCCTAATACGTTACAGCGAGGAAGAGAATGAAATTGGTAGTTCTAGAAATCTCACCCAATCACAACTTCCCTTAAATCAACCTTACCTCTCCTTTTTCTGCTAGAAGGCAGAAAAGTAGTTTTTCAGCATCAAGTGTGAGTGAGATAGGCTAAAATACAAACTCATGGAGAGACACATTCTGGCAAGACCACATGAGTGCAAGTAGAAGATTCCCATATAATGATGGGACACGATTATATTTTATCATGGAAAGTTAGTTCAGAAAGTGGAGAAAAATACCATGTTTTGCTTCTCAGCTTTCATTTAGATTCTCCTTCTGTGAGTTTCTGGGAATAAAGAATAATTACAATTGTATTGAAATTACAAATATGATTTCTTTATATTTCATCTTAATGATTACTTACTGATTAGGGAGCAAGGTAGTAAAGGCCTAATATATGTCTCCCTTTCATCTTAATACTTTCTTTGATTCTTTTAGTCCCAGCGGATATGGAAAAATCTGTCACCTGCAATTCATTAGTCTGACATTGTGGTCCACTGCTTCCAGGAATCTTGCCTACATCTCACTGACATTGTTTTTCACAAGTGGTCTTGTACCTCAACAGTTCCGGGAATTAATGTTTATTTTGCTATTCTGTGAATGATTCTAACAGGTTAAAAGAAAAGTTCTTTTTAGAAATATTGCAGATTTCCAACAATTGCACTATACTGAATAACTTTACTGTTTAGTTAAACATCTTAAAGTATAAATCTCCACTTCCAATTTCTGGATCCTATTTGAAAAGTTTCAAATATTCTGCACATGGAAATACAGCACAACTAAGAAACTACATGAAGGAATTACAATCTTCGGAACAGCATTCTCTATGATGCTAGATTACTAGATGTCAATATTGAGCTCTTACAATAAATTTTGTTAACCTACTGACTGATCTTCAAGCAGAAGAATTATGTCTCAATAAATAACAAATTATAGTGAGGTGTTCTGCCTTACTCTTGAAAATTAATATACTGTACTGTATAGACAAAGGTTTTGGCATAACTGCTTTCTTTTGGACTACCCATAAAAATTCACCAGTGTTCAGTGAGTCACTTTCAATGAGGAGTTTCACAGCTAAAAAGAAGCTGAATACTACTTCAGAAAACCTAAGATTAGGACATCCTATTCTGTAGGCATCATTTGAAATAGCCTCTCCTTCGAGTTGTGTTGAATCCAAAAGTCAGTCTGAGTAACAGGGATGTTCATATAATTGTGAAATAAGAGGAAGGGCTGTCACAGCTAGCTAAAAATCATTCATTACCTAAAGCACGCTTATGACAGAAAAAATTTGTTTACTTTCCAAATTACATGTTGTACACCTGGACACAAGCAGCTTCTAGAAAAGAATGTACTTACTGTAAGAGGAAAAGGCAAGGGAAATTATAACACTCCATGTTTAAAAAAAAAAAAAAAAAGAGACAGAGTAATAAAAAATGCAGAAAATTAAAAGAGCAAAGTGCACCCTGATCCAGTGGATAGTTTCTCCTTTACTCTACTATTTCCCTATCAACACTCTAACAGCTTGCTTTCTTCACTAGAGTTTTTTCAAGGCAATGTTCAAGATTCTTGGGCACATCATGAAGCTATCACCTTCAACACCTATCTGTTTGAGAAGACACCAAAACCAAGAAGCACTTAGGACATTTTCTATGCTAGAAGTGCAAAGGTCTGTAAAATTATTTCACTTTTAAGAATTATGTTAGTCATGCAGTTTTTGTATGGGATATCAACAGAAAGCATAATAGCAGGACAGCCATCAGGTTTGGGACACATCAGAGGAAAGATGCAAGCCAGGACTTTTCAGAAATATGGATGGTAAAATTGACTGCAAAAGCATTTTTGCCTTCTTTAAGCAGGATAATTAAGTATAAATGACTACATGACAAAATAATAGTTCACTGTGAAAGCTCATTCCCTTCTGCATGAAGAATTGACTATTTCCAACAATGTTATAGCCAGGTTAGATCTATTTCTAATGTGTTGTTCATGTATTTTTCCTATAAAAAGCCCTATCTTCTAATAATTTATATCTCAGAAGAGATGTATCTTTTGCATTGATGTGTTATTTTATTACACAGAATTTGTATTTTATTATTCATTGTGTTGTCAAGATTTGCATTCAAATACTTCATAATTTTTCATTGTGAAAGTCTGGCATCTCTAGGGTGGGTTCGTTGAACTTTCCTGATTCTGTATGTTTTCAGATTGAATACTAAGACACCAAGTTTCTGTTTACAACAAGAAGACTTAATTTTGGACACGTAACAAAATACAATTATAAAAATACAGTTCTTGGTACTTCTTGGGTAGCAAAGACAGGCAGAGGGTCAGAAAAGATAAAAAAAGAACATATCTTCCATTAAAAAATCAATGCCATTAAGTCCTTATATTTGTACACAGTTTTGACTATATATATTGTCTTCCCACTATGCTTTCTCCTTTTTTCAGTCACAGAGACAAAGGCATAATACGACTGTCAGCCTTAACATACTAATTTACACCTATGTAATGGCTAGAGCACATGAAAAAAAATCTGTAAACTTTCATGGATGCATTTTTAAAAATCTGTGCTAATTCTAATTATTGAATCTATTTGTTCAAAGACAATTATCCAAAGAAAGCTACTGTCAAACTTCTAGCCAACCACCCTGTTAGACCAAATGTTGAGGAAAACTACAACTCTGTAAAAAATGGATCATTTGGAAAACACCACCAAAATACAGCACTTCAAAATTCCAAACTTTATAGATTTTTAAAATGTTTTTATATATTAATGAAAAACAGGCTTACTGTGAAGTGTATTACATGATACCATATACTTCAGAGAGTCTTTTTTCATGGGAGCTAAAGTGTATCATTATCATGGTTGTCCAAACAGCATTTAATGACACTGAATTCAGAAATTTACGTAGAAAGATGTAAATGGTAAAACGAAGTAAAATTTTGTTCTTCCTTCCCTCACTCATCACAAATAAAAACTTTAGAGTAGTTGTACTCTCTGGTAGACAGATGCTATATTACCGCTTACCAATAAATTGAAAAAGCAAGAGATTTCTCTAATTTTCATGTTTATGATAGTAAACATTGGCACAGCACTAACTTCTAACAGTTCCAGAATGAATTGCAAAATAGCATGGTATTTTAGATAACTCAAAATATTCATTCTTAATCTCTTCCCCTCTCCCCCCATCCCCCAAGTATTTTTACTTTGAAAAATTTAATGATTTAGCAGAATTTGAAAGCAGAAGGTTTAAAAAAGTGATAAAGGGGGTGCAGAAATTAGCAGAGGTGGCACTACCTGAAAGCTCATCAGAAAGGGGAGTGAGAACAATATCAGGCAAGAAGGGTTTGGAAGTATGGATCAGAACAGGAGCACTTTTAGCACTGCGTATATAGGCCGATGGCAGAGCACATTCACCAATGGATCGGCTTCTCATGGCTTTAAAAAGGAAAAGAAAGAAGTGGGGAAGGAAAAAAGAAGAGTGACTATAATGAAAGGCTTGTGTCACAGAAAAAGCAGCAACAGAGAAAACAAAGATAAAAAGGAAGAAAATTCAAAAATTAAAACATTTCAGCACGGCAGATATTGGCAGAGCTGTAAGAAAGAAAAAAATCAGTGGACACATAAGACATTTTAAGTTTTTAACTTTTATGTAAAGCAGCAACAATGCCTTTATTATGACGATTACAGAGATTTTGCATTCAAAATCAAGAAACTAATTAACACTTTTTTTCCCATTGCATCAGGGGTTGAAAAATCAAAGTTAAAGTCACTCGACAAGCACTCAGAACTTGAAATTTTTTAACAGAAAAAATAACTTACACTACATTTGCATTTTTCTAGTTTCCTTTGGTTTACTCCTGAAAAAGCATCTCTGAGTTTTACACATACCCATACTCTTGAATTCATGATTCTCCAAAAGAGATTCAAAAGCATAAGCAGAAAATGACCAGTTCTGTGTGGAAAAATTTGTAATATAACTTGTTATAGTTCCACATTAAAAATGAAGTGACTGAAGTGAAATGGTTTGACAACAAAAAGCATTATATTGTTTCTTATGCATAGGATCTGGCTTGTAATTGATACTGGATAAATCTTGCTAAATTGATCCTAATTCACCATTTCATGTTTCACATCCTGCCAACAGTCCTACAGAATGGAAAACTTACATGAGAATTGTGGCATCAGGATCAAGGTTGTATCTGCAGCTTTTCTAACAGATTTAAAATGATTCTTTGTGACATGTTTTCCTTTGCCAGGGTAAGACATAGCAAGAAGCAACGCTGCATTCAGTCTCAAAATACACTTGAAGTTCTTCAAAAAGCAATATTCATTGTTTCAAGCAGCTTCCCTTTCAAAATTGTTTTAAAATGGTTGCTTTCTTTTAAGGAAACTTCAGTACATCTTACATAAGTATTGTCAATACAATATTTAATCAGTCTTTGAACTTTTCTACATATGTTTTCAAAACAACATGGAATGTAGACTCAGAATCTTAGTGCTCCTGATCTGTATGGGAATCAGAAGTGCAGTGAAAGTTGAGCACATCACACTTCTAAATCAGGTTAAAGAATTGTCCACAATGGCAACATGCAGATAACTTGGGTAGGTCAATGTACATAGAGCATAAAACACATTTGACAAATGCAGCATGACTTAATTGAAGTCTTAACATCAGTTTGAAAAAACAATTCAGAAAGAGATGTTTTAAGACTGAAGCCATTCTCTATTAAACAGTTTGTAAGACTGTTTTGCTGATTAAGGATACCAATTAAACTCAGACACGAGAGTGAAAAGAGTAGGCGCATTTTACTGGTGACAACTAAATAATGTAAGAGATCAATACAGAAAACATGCAGTAAGAAAATGCAGAATAATGCACCTAAAGCAACAAATCAGAAAATATGGGGTAATGCATCAAATCATTACTACATGAGAGAGAGAAGTGTGATTAAGAAAGATCCCTCACCACCTACATGTTACCAACATCCAGACCCACAGTCGCTGGGCAGCCCCAGTTGCAGCGAGGATTTGGAGAGCCTGTCCCGGCAAGTGGGAAGTCCTACGTGATGTGTCCACTTGTAGGTGAGGCTTCCAAAGTCGGCAGCACGAGGGTCCAGCCTTATATACCAAAAATCAGCAAGCCAGAATACCTGGCACCTTTGTTTTGAGCGGAAAATATCTGGTTTCATTCTCTTGTTGGATTCCACCCAAAGCCTGGCCAGGGCTCAAGCCATGGGGGAAACCAAGAGAGTTTCCAACACGGCCAAATACTTGGGTACTCAGCCTTGAATGAAGCTGGGAAAGGAAAGTTGGATACTCTCAGCACTTCATCCTCACTACTGATTATATTCTGTTTAAGCTGCATCTTTCACTAGTGAGTTTAAATTTTTGTTAATGACCACATGCTAAGTTAGCAGCTTCAGCTCAGGGCCCTTTGTTAAGGCTTCAGTATTTTAACGCTTTAGCACCTTCTACATCAGCATAAGTGGCTTGTTATAACTTAGTACAATAATCTACAGGTCAGCTCTGGTTTGGGCCTGTTGTCCAAGCCTCAGGACTTCAAAGACAGAAACTGTTTAGGTTGTTTTTTTTTTTTAAAAAAGGCAATTATGTGTAAGGCTTTAACATCTCTTTAAGAGATACAATAAAAAAATGCAGGATACAGTGATAGTTAGATGTGTTACATTCATCACTGTGCATCTTAAATTGAATGTAGGCAAGAGAAAAAGTAACAAGCTACATAGTAAAGCTTAAGGGTATTTTCCAGCCTAAATGATTCTATGATTCTAAATAAACCAAGCTTCTGAGATTAGATACTGTCTTATTTACAAATCTTAACATAAAGTATCCCTTGTAAATTGACTGGATCTTTTCCACCATATTACATTGATACTAGCAAGGGGGATCAGAACAACCCAATTAAAATTTGGAAGGTAACAGAAACTTCTGAAGGAAAAATTACAGTTTATTATTATTGAAAGCAAAATTAACTTTGAGATGCTGTAAAAGGAAAATGTGATCTCAGTGAATTATTTTAAATAAGATGTGTCCCATTGAATTAAGTAGTTGAGGCAGACAATACCAGAACGTGGACTAGATATTTGACAGTTTATAACCTTCCACTGTTGTCTATAGACAAAAGCAGAACAATAGATAAAGTAAATTCTCTCTGATCCAATATTTTTATAAGACTAGAATCTGCTGTCTAAACCACAAATTCTGTGTCTAGCCCTACAGAAGATTTTTCAACCCATATGCATATCATGTTTAAAGGCCCTTTTCCAAAAATTACTTTACATAAGTTCAGGCTAAAAATGTACACACCGCATATCAGAAAAGCTATGATTTTTATTTGAGTTACACACATACACAAATTTGGTGCAGCAATAAATGTGTGCTGGCATGAGGATGGCTCAAAAAATAGAGGTGCACAGATGTACACAAAATGTGTACAACATAAAACATTTAAAAAAGAAACCCCAGCTTTTTCTTACCATAAAATATTCAACATGCACATCCCCCCTACTCAGATATAGAGTATATTGCTCACAATCAGAGGAAATATACTACATATCAGATACCATGCAACATATCTGAGGTCTGACTCAATTCCAGAATTATCTTGTAGAGCTAATGTTAAATTGAAGCAGAAGATCTGACCAGCAAAATGTTCTATAGAAAATTTTACTTATTGTGACTGCAAACCAGTTCTTTTTATTATGTGACCCTGTGTTTACTGGCACAGATTAAGAAGCATCCAAACAGCACTCTTAGCAGACCCAAGAGACAATAACAAGGAACTGTTTGCAGACAGGACATATGCTTTTGTAATATATTCTTCATTAACATTTAAAAAACCTGAAGAGTTCGGGATTCTGGCTCTAGCAACTCTTTTGGGGCTTTTCATCTTTTAAAATCATCCTAATCCTGTGATGCTTGCCCACAAATGGTATTCAACAATATGAATAGAGCTAAAATTTTAACTGGTTACAAACTCGGCTTATTAATATCAAATATGTAAGATAATTGAAGGAAAGGAACAAAACCATGGAAGCTAAAGTACAATGAAACTAAAATCAGATTAGTTTGCAGCTAACCAGGTCAATATATAGCTTGATTAGAAAAAATTTCAGTCATTTTAGGGCTAACATCATATAAATAGCCATCTTTCAAATAGGAGCAAAACAAAATCATTAATAAATTGACCAAACAATATAATCTTCTGACAGAATATCTGAAATATTAACAATTTGGGAGGGAGAAATTTTAACATGAGCTTTACCTTGTTAAGACAATTAAGATTTAAAACAAAACCACCACAACAGTTCATCACAGACTATCTACAGAGAAGCAGAAATTACATTTAAAATATCTGTGATCCATAAGAAAAACTTTAGTCAAAATAGGTGCTGTCAGCATGAGATGCAGGAAAAGCTGTGTAGCAATTGAATGCATGAAAAAGACAGGAAATTTTAACACAGTGACTTTTCTCTCGTGTCTACACTGCTTACAGAACAATTCACTCTCCCACACCAACAAAAGCCTTATGAGGAAAAAAAAAAAGAATTTTGAAGGATATTCAAATAAAAACTCTGGCTAAGTAACCTCTGTGACTTAAAAAAAATTGTAAATATTTTTGGAAAAAGAAAATACTAATTTCTGAAAAGCTAGCATAATTATATATTCAACTGCCAGTATGCATCCCAAGTTTCTAAACTGTGTCAGAATGTAGATGTATCCAAGAAGTATCACTGAAGCAACAACACACAATGACCAAAGTTACTACTACTACAGAGATAGTAAAACAGCAAGGGATACTTCTTAAAAGGCTCTTAATTTAAATAAAGTAAAATCAGCTTAATTTTCCTTCACATAAGGGATAGCACTAAGATCACCAAGATGAGACAACAGACTAAAAGAAATTTGTAGCCCAGTTCACATCAAGATATTCTAAGCAAATCATACAAACGTATGAGTCTTCTTTTGAGCAATCCACCTAAAGCAGTTTAGCATCACCCATTTCTAACACAGGAAAGAGCATCTGCAAGTAATGAAGTCAAGAAACAGATGACTTCAGAAATGGAGAATTGCACACATCTGTGCGTATCTTTCAAAAATGCAAGATTCAGGGTTTAGTAAAAGACAATGCATCTTATAAACTATGCAGACATATACATATTTCTCTCACTTTGCACAGCTGGAAAATACTCAACTTATTTTGTGCACAGTTCATGAAAACACACACTTAAAAAGCCTTCTACTATCCACCTATCCACACCATTGCCCAAGCCATTCTAGCTTTTTTCTCTTTCATATACATGTAACAGTATTGTTTTTCCAATCCAGGTTAAACATGTGATCAAACTCATAAAGAATTAATACATCAACTGCACTACTTTCATTAGCAGTAACTATAATTCTAGTAACTACAAGCTATTCAGCTACACTCAAAGCACATAAGGCTGCATAATTCACATATTTAACTATTATAGATCATATACCTTGTGGACAGAAGTTATCCACGTTGCTATAAAAATCAGTTATTAATTCCTTGTCCTTTCTCAAATGTCACTTGTATCAGCTTTTACAGATACATACCAACTGTTTTCTGCCGTACTATGCTTCTTGCCTTTTCTGTTCCTGGAGAGCCAGTGGTTGTAGCACTGCGTTGTCTCATTGGGGCTTGTCCAGGCTGATCACGGCTCCAGCCTCTAGAAAAGGACTTATCAACGGAAGATTTTGGGAATTCATGCCCAACTCCTGAAAGAATAGAATTGCAGATCTATTCACTTCTACTCTGGTATCACCAGATATTTGTAGTTGTGTTCCTTCAAAGAGTTTTAAAGCTGGACAGAATAAATTATTTTATCAAAGCAAGCATGACTGCAAAATCTAAACAGCTCATTACTGGTTTTTAAACATATAAACCCACTCAGTTAGCATTAACACTGAAGCTAGCATTAACACTGAGGAATACTCAAACTTTATCAGAAGCATTGGCACTATTAAACTATTGTGGTTTTCTTTTCTGACCAATTAAGTGCAAACCCACAAGAAAACAGGTTTTATAAAGGTTGTAGCCTGATAAAATGTGTAATGATCAAAAATTTTCCTTTGCTGTTTCTATTATACATTACAAACAAAATCATAAGTTACAGACCATTAACATTGTAGGTTTTTTCCAAATAATTTAATGACATTTGATGAGCATGAAATAAAGGTGATAAAATATTATAACACAAAATGAAAAAGAAAAAAAATGGGATAATGGGATCAAAGAACAAGGCTCTTTGTAAATTCTGTAGTATAAAAATACTATACTAAGACTGAGAAAAGATGGAACAAATTCAGATTTGACATTTATATTGAAGTAAATAAAACTCATATGAGGAGCTACCAGAACTAACTGTATATAAAAAAAGGTGAACTATTTGCAATGTATTTCCTTATCCACATTGAACTCATAATCCAAAATAATACTTGATAAACAATTACAATAAATAAAAGGTCATCTTCTTGGAAAGTAAGCCCTAGTATCACATGTTCATTATTATTAGCAAATGAACAGGGCCAAAGAAATTTGGCATAAATTGTATAATATTTATTACTTCCAAAATTGGATTTAATTCTACCTCACATTTAACAATGGAAGCTTTCTCTGGTGGAACTCTATTACTGAAGGCTAACATTAACACCTCTCTTGTGGCTCTGTAAGGGTGATACAGATGATCCAAAATGTTTTTTAAGCCTATGGTCAAATAACTATACACATTCTTATTCCACATAAAAGACAAAAGCTATATAGTATAGTATAGGAAAACCAGAAGACATGGTCTGCAACAACCTCTCAGGATCAACCACAGATAAATGTATTTCTGTCCAGTTGTCACACACCAGAAGAACAAAACGAAAGTGTGAATAATGCCTCTGCTCAAGATGAAAAATACGGAAGCACGTGAAATGCTTTTATCAAAAACAGCCTACAGGAAAATCTTCCTTATGAGAGGGAATCCACATAAATTATTTCTCACTGACAAACACGTGGATATTGGTATGAAGTACCTTCCCACAGGTTTGACTGGAGAATCACATCAATCAGACACTGAGAGATTAAAAAGTAGATTAAAAATATACCTTTCTACTTATTACTCACCCTAAATATAACCCTGCCTCTCACTATTAGATAACAAAGCACTTTTTAAAGGAGAACAGTACCATTACCCATGTTTTACAGAAGTGGAAACAAGGACAGAAGTGATTGCTCATAGCCCCATGCAGAAAATCACATCTCTGATCTGGGAAGAGAATCGAGGTTTTGCAACTCTCAATCCAGCCCCCTCTATCCAGGAGGACAGACTTCCTGTCCCTTACAGATTCCAGAACTGTACCATTATAAGCAAGTAGCCACCTCCTCTCCCCATATTATGTTCTACAAAGTATCTCCTACACTGTTTTCAAATCAGTTTAAAAACTGGTACCATTCATATGGATTATTAAAAGTATCCTTTCTCTTAAAAAGTCCAACAAGGTCACTTCAACAAAACCTGTCTTCACCATGGCTTAGTAATGAATTAGTACCCAAACAAAACTATGTTCATCTTACATTTCATCTTTAAACAACATTCATTGGATTTCAGAATCAATATTGCAATTGTTCTTGCAACAGCCCCTTGCTAGCTAGCTAATTTTTAGCAGATATATAATCTTTGTTACTTTCAAGAAGTTAAGACTGGGACTCAACTAATTTAATTGCTTTGATAAAAGAAGAAAACTGCAACCCACTGCAGTGTAACATTTTAGGTTAAATTCAACACACCTTTAAGAACTACATTCCATATGCACCTATTTGTGGGACTGAATCTTAACATGAGAATTTTGTGGTGGTTCTGAAAAGCAGCCATATCTTAAAGAAACTGGGCTATTTCAGGTGATAGAAATGCCTACTTAGGTATACTAAAAAGGCTACACCAAAATTATGCTGTGCCTACCATCTTATTACCCCAGCTCAAATTCAGATGATGTGTATACAGTGTTGTCTTACCTTTTCCTTTGTGTTTTTTCTGCTTTTGCTCACTTAATTTATCCAGTGGCAGGTCGCTGAGGTCCAGGCTATACAAGTTTCTAGCTAATACTTTAGTTAGTGTCTCCATTGTCAGTGACCACTCAGTGGCCAGCTCTTCCCAATATGTCAGTGATGACATTACAGACAGCAAGTCATCCCAAAGTTCTCGAGAGATGTACACATTTAAATTTGCTTTGATCCAAGCTACTATAAGAGTCTAAAAGAATAAAGTGAGAAAAGTTGTGCTCTGAACATAAGATGACAACATTCAAATGTTACTGCTTAAAAGGAAGCTTCTGACACAGAAATTTCTGTATAGTTGCTGACATTCTTTTCCTCACCAGAACACACAGATTTTTCATGAATTATCAAGTGTTATGTTAACATGGACTTCTGACTTAGATAGAGGAACAACTCATTTGACTCAATAAAGATCTTTCTTACAAGTTTTGCCAGAGTTTTGTAATACTGTTCTCAATTAGTTCACATCACATTTGCATCTTGTGTATTCCTTTTTTACCTACTACAGAATCTAGAGACTTTATAGATCCCATTGACAAAGAAGCCACCACAACAGCTTTCTGCAACTATAAATTTTGAAAGGATCTGCTACAGCTTATGGTAAGGAATAAAAAAATCAGTTGCTTAGGCATGTATGACACAGAAGATTTTGTGCCAACTTGAGCTAATTTTGTAACGGAAGCAGGCTAAAACTGCACCCATTGCCAGTTAACTCGACTAAAGGACGGCAGCTTTTTAATTTCACAGTACCCCAAAAACCACTGTCATTGTGTCATTAAATATAGGGCAGAAAGTAACAAATGTAGCCAGTCCTTTAACCCAAACCATTCAGGTTATATGGGTAACATGATCAATGATTTAAGATGACAAACCAGCCAACAGTGGTTATTGCATCTAATCTATTGGTCAAAATTAGCAGAATTAAAGTGAATTTATGTTTAATTGCCTGGAAAAGAGGTCCCGCAAGTCTTCCAGCTAAAGTGGAGTTTTTTCTTCCTTGATATTGCAAGAAAGTTTGGGGTGGTATTTTCAGCACAGATTCTGTAACCCTGAGCAGCACAAGTAGCATCTGTTCCCTGCAAAACAACATTAAACTTAGAGTTACCATTTTGTTATACTTCTGTATATAGCAGGATACTTTTAAAGAGAATAACTAAGCTTTATTTGCTCAAACACATTCCAGATAGGCTGTTTGTAATCACAGTGTCCTAACTTGGTTCTTGAAAAGAAATTACTCCAATCTTCTTTTCACATTTGAGAGTGAAGAATGAATCCCTGTCACTCTGTAACATTTTCTGTCACATCATTCAAGTGCTATCACCTTCAATGGCCTGAAATTACTTGCAAAGTTTTAATTAGATATCCAATCCAAGTTTTTATCTTTTTTTTGTATGAATGACAAGTTTTGGCAATGTTACATTATCATGAACATACTTCAATTATTTTGCATGGCATAATCTTTGCCATCACAGACTAGAGTCACTTCTTCACAGTGGTGTGAAACTGTGGAAGAAAATACTAATCTAGTGGAATCTGTTTTCTAGTACTACTCTGAAGTTTCCTGGTGGCTAGCCTTGAACTATTTCCTCACAAGTTGAAATCCCCTTACTAGTGCTTCTTCGCAGTGGAGAATGGTGGTGATATACTATGTCATTAGAGAGAGTTGTTTAAAGGAGAGGGGGAAATAATAGAAATTAATTTGAAAGCGGGGTCCCTTGTACCTGCTAAGCACATTAAGCACTGAAAAGGAACAAAATAGTTAAACAGTACACAGACTCCTGTACACAATTACAGATCAAGAGCAACCCACATCTGATTATAATAGTTATCCACACTTATCTGAGGATTTTTTGTTTATTTTTGAATAAGGCTGTGAAGCTTCATATATGTTTTCATATTTTAGCACTTTGACACATGAGCATAATGCCCTGGAAAAAAGTCATTAGTAGCTTCTTAACAATATTCTGTATATCCTAGCTTACTTCTTTTTTCACTGAGGGATAAGCTGCATCAAACTAACCAGGTGCTTACTACTGGCTTTAACAGAGCAGATAACTTCTTCCCCTGTGGTAAGTTGTCTGTGATGTTAAAGTCCATATATTTACTGATTTAGAGAAACTGGTTCACATAGTCAACACCACTCTACTGTGTTTACTACCAAGTAAATTTTCTCATTAATCTTGTGAACTAACAATCTAAGATAAAAGCATTAGCATTTTACCATGTTTTCTTGTCCATAGTCACTTGGACTACCATGTGACGGTAGATATTAAGAATACGTTTACACATATCAGTGTGTTCGTCCAGCAGAGCTTTAATTTCATTTGCAGGTTCAAGAAAGAATATATTTGAAGAATTTATTATAAAAACCTGTAAGTAGAAAAGAGTTTATATTATGAGCTTGAAGCACACTGATGTTTTCAAGCAATTCAGTTGATAGATTTTCTCTTTCTGGTTGCTATGATTAACAGAAAAGGCTGCATATGCACTCAGAAGTATATATTTAAAAGTTATCTTGATGTCATGATAAGGCAACAGTAAGACTGATTTTTTTCCCCACTTTTTTCTAAAAAATACATTTGTATATTTTTGCTCTCATAGATACATGGCACAACAAACTACTCAATACAATTATTTTAACATGATGGACAAAAATGTCCCAGTAGAAGCCCACTGCACAGTGTTTCACCTATAAGCCAGCAGCTGACTAGTGTAACTAATAACTAAACTAATTGAAACAAACCTAGTATACACTGAGTGCTTCAGCATGACACAGCCTGTATTATGTTCTGGGAAACTAAAGCATTCATCCCGCTGTGATCAGTAAGGCTTACCAGAAGTAGGAAAGTGGTTGACTTCAGTGGACAGTGAATTAGGGCTTTCAGAATGAAAATGATGACAACAAAGTTGGCAAGGAAACTGTAGGAGTTACAGGAGCTATTACTGAAGAATTATTATACTTTTAATATAAGTTTAGGAAGTATTTGAATCACAGCGAGCTCTAGATTTCCAATTATTTTTCATTTGTTTTTCTTAATCCATATGCACAGGAAATCATTGGTTCTGCAGTTGTTATTTCCCTCTGCTGAAAGCTTTGGATTTTAATAATCAAATACTATTAATATGTAGCTTTATATTCACTTGCCTCAACTAATGAGCCTACACTACTCTAAGTGCCTAGAAATAAGTCTATGCAAAAATTAAATGTGAAGAAAACTCAAGACAGAGGTCTTGGATTCTTGTTTCACAGAAAGTCAAATGTGGTTCCAGGCTGGGACACCTCTCAAATTCAGACATGGTACTGGCATAGAACAATGTCTTGACTTGTTTCAGGCTAAAAAAAACCTATTTGCTGGTCAAAGGAACCTTTGTCTAAAAAACTTCAGTATGAAGAATCTCCCATATGTTCTCATATGTATAAACCTTAGTAATACATTGTAAACAGATAAAGATACTTCCCTGTTTTCTTCTCTCAGAAACACTTAATAGTCAAAATAGTCATTGTATGCAAAGATTATGAAGCTTAAATTATTGTAACATATAAGAACTTAAAAGTGATCTCAGCTAAAAAGTCTATTTCTATATATAACAGTGTACAGAACAACAGAAAACCCTATTCAGGAAATCATTCAAGCTGTGGTAAAAATAAGGAGTTCTAATTAGCATGGTCACTCATGGTAAAGGTGCACACTGTAGAGTGGCAAATGCATGTCTATTTTATTTTCTTCAGAATCAATTTTCTTCTGGATAAAAGAATATTATGGAGGCTAGAGTCATATACACACACCAATAAGTCTGCATGTGCCCACAAATATTATACAGAAAATGTACACATTTTATATGACCTTAAGAGCATTTTAAGGACCCTCAAGTTATGTATTTGATTTTCTAGATCCTCAACTTCAGTGAAGCATTTTGATGAACATTTCAAATTAACACAATTTCTACCCTGTCAGATTTCCTAGCAGCAGTTAGAAATCTTCTGTTAGGGAACTTCTGCAACATTCCCATTCCTTAAGGACATCACTGAAGTAGAGAGTTGTGGTGTCTGATCAAATTTTTCACATACTTATCCAATCTGTAATTCAGATAAAGATGAGAAAATATCCCTGTACACCTTATTATTCAGATTAGCAAAACTGCAGATTTGGACATTTTGTGTATGGTGACTAACAATTTAAAAGAAAAAAGCTTCTAAGTATTCTCATTAAACACTTAATAAGAATAATTTGAAGATGTGGCACTCAAATGAGAATTTTTATTTTTTTTTTTGTGATACAGTGTAGAAGGCATGTCCTAATGCAAAATTAAAAGATTTTTTTACTGTGTTATCCAACACTTGTGTATACATTGTCCTACTTAAAGTCCATAAAGATATATAGTGAAACACTGTCATTTTTCTATTTATCATCATACTTTTTAGATCTAAAATAACTTTTAGAATTCAGATATGCTTTGAAGGAGTATGAGATTCCCTTGCAGGAGATTTGCATTATATACCATACTTTATGTACTGATAACAAGAGCTTTATTACTAGGATGAGAATTAGATATCAAATTTATTTCATACCTGCAATACTGACTGCACTCCAGCTCGTACATTTTGCTCTTCAGTATCAATTTCGGACATTTTATGCAAAGTCTCTTCATAACAGGCATTTCTTGCCCAGCTTGAATTTCTAACATGACTAGAGTTCATCCCTTTTTCCTGAAAAATACTTTTTCTTAAAATTCCATAGAATTCTAGACAGGTATTTTGGTTTTAAATTAAAGGAAAAAGGATTTAATAGATATTAAATAAGAAACAATGATAAACAGATGTTTAAGATGCATCTTAAAGACATAACTATATTTTAAGAAGTTTGTACCAATTATTTTAAAGAATCTGGATGAAACAACTACCATTTTCCTCATCCTTTTATTTCTGTATAATTTTTACACAACTGACAGTTGGCATACTGTACAATCCACATCTTGAGAATAGTTCATAAAAATATATGAATTTTTAAATGGAACTAACCACATTAAAAACCTACAGCTAATGGATCAAATTGGTAAACCATTCATGCACTGTTTAATTACCACTGATTTTCCCCAACAGATGCTCTGACATCAAATTAAACCACATATAATATGTTGAGGAGGCCACTTCTCTGCCTACTAGCATGTCAAAACAATGTGGAAATATTAACCAATGATATTTTACCTCTTCTCTTTCTTTCGCTTTCTCTGATGAATTGTGGTCAACAACATTTTCATCACAGTCTACAGTTGTACACTGCATTATTTCCTCAGGTTCTTTCATAAATAATGGCTTGTCTTCTTGCTGAATCCATTCCTGATACACCTTTACCACTTTCCTCATGGCAGCTGCTTCACATATTGGCAACAGAAATGCCTGTGAATAGAAAAAGAAATGAACAAAAAAACAGTTACAGTACTTGAAATCAAATTGGGCTCTATATTGTACAGGTTCTAAGAGATAAGGGACTAAAAAACCACAACCACTGTAGGATCTTAACAAATAAATTATTACTAAACTGAAATGTTTGCTCACTTTCTTCAACTGTAAACTGAAAACATGAAAAAAATGTTTTAAGAAGAAAACCTGTCAAGAAAGTACTTTGAAAACTTCATTGCCAAAGAGATATGAGAATCCGTACAGGCATATGTGCTCAACACCTAGCCTGCTGAAATTAAGACCCAAACGCTCATCAACAGTATGCAAAACAAGCAAACGTAAGTTTCTATTAAAACATCTTCCATTCAGAGGATTTGGAAAAGTGGAGTTAAACCAGTTCTAAATGACTAAGAAAAAATCAAGTAACAGACATTACTGGTAGCCATGTATCTTATTTTTAGCTAAATAAGATTTTACAGAACAGTATTCTTAAAACAAAGACTTCAGAATTACCGTTTAAAAAACCCGTGCATTTGAGTCAGTGTGATGGCTGATCAGTGCCCTCTTCAGGAGGTTTTCTGTATCTGTGTGCTGGTAACAACTAGTCATAGATCAGAAACGTTTAACTTTAGTCAGGTTTTAACTAACTATAAATACATTTTCCAAAGACCATAATGCCCTAATTGTATTTTTTTAAAAACTCATATAAACTACACTAACACATAGCTTTATGGAGTCCATGGTGTGAATGTTGAAAAGTCATTGCCCATGTTTTTAAGGAGTACCCACTTGACACTAGTGGTATGTCCTCTCTGGAAATAAACATTTCATACCAGTATCACACTAAAAAGAATTTTGCTGTGTATGTCAGAATTCAACTGACAAGTTCAACAGTCACAAACTATCACTCATTAAGTCTAACAGTCTTCTGCAAGCTGATATACATGTTTTGTACCCTGGAGCCTAAAATGCATACATCTTTTTTTCTACAATCTTTCCACAATACAGTACAACTGAAACTCCTCCTGGCTGGAATAACTTAGCCCCACTGGTTTAGAAACATTACAAACATCTGGCATATTAGAAATGAACTTACACTGAAAATGTCTGGCTAAACAATGACTTAAATGAGATCTCGTAACTACATATGAAATCCAAACAATCTACATCGCTCACAGAATGCCTTGTGAAAAGAAAAAAGAAAACTGCTTTTGCTGTCCCTTTCACTGGAGGGGGAGGTTTCTAAACAGACTATCAATAATTTAGACTCTACATTCAATGTCTTGGACTCTAAACCCTTGAGTGACAGCTGGATTCAGGTAATTCCATTATCTCCTTCAGTAATGTGTCCAAGCTCTTCAACACGTTGGATGTAGATAAGCTTCTGACATTCGACTCACTCAGAAATATCCATTTCATCCAGATATACCAGAGTTTTAAAATGCTTAATTTTCTGCTGTTTAAAGCAACTATTGTTATGCATTTCAGTTGAAACAGTATATTTTTCTTTACTATTATTCAGAAAAATCTCTTCATCTTTTGATCTATCGCACAGGGTATAAAGAAAGTCGATCTTGTTTTATTCTCCCACATCGAACTCAGTTATGTATTTTCACATTATAAATAAAGACTCCATATTCTGGCATATGTTCTCAGTTTAAATTTAATTGTTTCCAGTTGAGAAACACTATTTTGAGTATGTTCAGCTAACATTTCTGGTTGCAGTTAAGTCAGAAGCAGAAGCTGTTACTTTCTATAGACATCGGTCCCAATCCTCTGATGAACATCAAGGTAAGGACACTTGACAGCGCCTAAAACAGGTCTTTAACAGCTGTACACTCCCACAGAAGGCTTATTTTAATATACTTGGGTGTGAGCTCTAATAGATATGGGGTTGAAACATTCCTGTCTATGGTTAACTGTAAAATCCAAGTTAAATGTTGTTGTACCTATTATTAAAGAAATAAAATTAGAAAAATCAGAAACCAGGGATATTCTACACAGAAAATATTTCAGGATTCTAGCTTTTCAATTCTTAAACTTTAAAGGCAAGATGACTGAAAAGAATCACATTTATATAATTTTCTGCTTAGCAAGCACTCTTAAAAGAAAAACATGACATAAGGATCATTTACAATAAAATACTCAAGATTCTTGCATTGTAAAGAGGGTTCTTTACCTGTCGAAAAATCTCAGTTAGAAAATTAACATTGCTTCTTTTAGAAGAAAAGACTTTCCGGACAATTTCAATATCAGTTAAATGCTCTTCATCAATACTGCAGAGGCTTGAGGAACTTGGTTCTCTCTCTGTTAGAGTACTTGTATTAGAATGAGATTGTTCTGGCTCTGCATTTCTATCCTGCTTATCAGTACTGTCATTTTTGCTGTCCTCCCTTGAAGCCATGCTAGCAGCTGCTCTCTGAAATGAAAAGTCAAGAATATTCCATAGCTCATTTTTAATACAACTGAATAGTACAATTTAAGTTATACAACAGTATAATTTAAAACAGTACAAAGCATTCAGGAAAAAAAAAAATCAAGGATAGGTCTCACTGGATTTCAAGACTTCTTATGGTTGATTAAAAACAAAAAAACAGAATTTGAAAAAAAAAAAGCACAGCAAGTCATTCTAAAGTGAATTCATAAGCAGAAAATTGGTTTAGAAATGCCTTTAATTCTTCATTAGTTATAATTATGGAAGGAGTGCACACTGCTGACATAACAGTTAAGACAAAAATATGAAAACAAATACTTTTTTGTACATTTGGTTTTACCTGAATATTCTTTGGCACATTTTCACCTTCCATCCCAGGAATATGAGGTCCTGTATGTGGTTTTGGCTCAAGCCAGAAAGACACCAACCATCGAATGACAATAACACGAGCCTTAATAAAAGGTTCCTTTGTGCAATATATTGCCTCATTGGTTTCAGCATCTTTCTTAACCATTACATAGTGTGGCTTTGGTCTCATTTGTGGTATATCTGTATGGAAACACAACACCTTAAAAATACGTGCAGAGAGAAAGCACTATATAAGAAAGAAATCCTAAAACCATAACCAATATACATTGGTATTGCATTTTTGTATTTGCTATTGCACAACTCATTCCAAGATGTGCCTAAATGGGTACAACAGAGAAAATTTCAAGACCACACTACAAGACATCAAAAGGCTGTAATTTTCTTCTGGATAAAGACAATATTGTTGGTGCAGACAGCAACTTGTTTCTGCTATGCAAAACCTTTTTTATTTGAAAGTGATTTCTAAAACCTTACATCCTTGCTTTCATTTTTTTCTGAACAAGTAAACACATTTCTTTTCATGTCTTTCAGCTTTTTTTAAGCTACATGCTATACTCAATATTTAAACTTCAATAAACTTACTACTACACATTTTTGTTGAAAACTACAAAGGAGTTGAAGTAGTAAAGAAACTGTTAACTAGGATATGGTCTGTACAAGAAAACTATTTTCATACAGAATTAAGATATTGTCAAATTTCTTAATATTAAAGAATTGTTTAGAACTATACAGTTAAGTTACTAAGCAACAATTTATGTAATTCATACCACTTTTACAGCCTTTTAAGTGTTCTCTATGTCACTTATCTCGTACTACCAAACCCACTGGGAAAAGCAGATGAAGTTCAGATGCAGGGGATCACCACACTTCCTAATGCATGCCTAGAAAGATCTCTATGTTGGTCGGCAATCCACAATAAAGCAATATAATTAGTGATAAGGGTTATCAGTTCTTTACTGTTACAGATCCCAACATCTAATCATGGCTACAACGGGAGAGCTTGAGTTCCAAATTGTATTCTAACAGCAGCTGCAATAAACACAGCCTCTTCTGGCCCTGCAATGAGAAAGATGAATAGAACAGAGAAAAGACCTGTTCCAAAGCCACATCAGTTTTGCCAGCTTCATCTAATGCCACACCTGCAGTAGCTAATTTTGCTGGACTTTGCTGCCAGAGTGAGGGAACCTACACCCTCCTATAAGTTAACTGAAAGATCCATTCTGTAGCAATGGTTTCTGTACTAGCTTGCAGGGAATGTAATGAATGATGTCCAGAGGCACACCAACTGGCAGGAACTGGGGTTATTTGGGGTCTATAACCTACAATTCCATTTTCTCCAGCCCATGTTCTAAATCATGGTTTAGAACTGTTTAGCTCTTCTGGTTTGCTACCGTGCTAGTGACAAAGATGCCGACAGTGTCATCGGTGTTCCTGAACCTGCTTCAGAAAAAAAGTGACAGTCCTTAATAACTCCACGGGGATGAAATTAATATGTGCAGTAAAAACATTACAAAGATTGGGGGGCTGAGGTGTACAGGGACACACAGACAGTTTGTTCAGTTGTGCGTAATACATATTTTTGTGGGGACAAGTATCAACAGCCCAGTTTGACTCCAGCCACGTGTCAGCCAACTCAACAATGCCAAACATCATTTCTGGGTTTCATAACCCAGAACAGCAGGCAGATACCAACCACCAATATGAAGCAGCTACAAATCTTGCAGGTGCAAATGACATTTCTCTGAGAGTGCTGTGTTAACTCTATTCATAGTTCTAGAAGGGCAAGTATAAGATCTGCTCCAATACAAAAAGCAGATGAAAATTTGAGGACTGATTATGAAATGTGCTGTCAGAACACAGCCTGCTGCTGGTGTTTCAGTATCATGGTTTTCATCTGGTGAGAGCACACAAAGAAACAACAACAACAAAAAGAAAAGAGGAGGAGGCACAGAAAATTATGGTTCTATCCAGACATTGAGCATGATAGATTGGACAGAGATGGTATTTCAGCACTGCTTCACCTCCTCTATAGCTTGAGGTACATGAGCAAGTGATACATTCCACAGTTTTACAGGCCAGAAGGCAGTTCAAAGATACTAATGGTGAGAGTCAAAGAAGACACTGAGTAATCGTGTTGAAGAATATGAAGTTGTTCCCTGACTATAACTTCCTAATGCAAGGTCAAGAGCTCTTTTAAGGGATACACCATAACTTCTGCCAGGTTATGATATCATAATTCATGAGTAACACATTCTGATAGCAGCAAAAAAATAATCAGCTACTCTCTACGTCATATATACTTTCAGACACTTGAAGTGAATACAGCCTACCTGTCAGATTGCTGTAAATATTTCCTTGTTAATGTTACAAATACACAACACAACATCCAGCACCAGCACAAAGGATATCCAAGCTGGTATATTTCAGTGTCATTTCAACTACCACATACAAAAGAAGTGATAAACTTATCATGATGCTGCTAAGCTGAGGAATGTTTCCAGAACAGACTTTGAAGTTACATCCACTATTTTTAATGGAAGCATTATTTTTAGAGGAAAAAAAAACCATGACTCTTGCATACAATCCACCTAAATAACAAATGCACAGAACGCTTTTTAAAAAGCTTAAAAATATTTTATTTGCTACAAATAAAAAACAGTATATTGTTTTCATTCTGTGGAAATCAGCAAGTTAGTAAAAAAAGATATTAAAAATTAATATATCTTAAAAGAAGCATGTTTAACAGCACAATAAGTGAAAAAAAAGGAAACCAATGCCTGGTAGGCAGAGTATTTAAAGATTAAAAAAAAAATCAGTTCTCTCTGGTATCTATTAGTATTCAGCAGGGCGTGAAGGCTACAATACTAGAAGTATTTTCAAAAGGACAAGACACCCAGTAGACATGCAGTAAACATGTCTTTGCAGCACACTGTCTCTTTCTGCAGTTTAATGATATCCCCTCAGAACATCCTCTCTATTCACTCTCAACTCTATTACATGCTGCAGCTGCTTCTCAAATGTGTCCTCCAGTCATTTCTTCTTTCACATTTCTGTCCATCTTGCAAGTAGGTTGTCAAGGCTCCAGATAAGGACACTGATGTAAAACCAAAGCAAAACAGAAGCTTAGATTGACTCAAACAGCACAATAGGAAATATTTCATTCCCACAACTTTCCATTTTTCCCTTCTGTTTTGTTTTGGGCTTTCCCCACCCCCTGTCCTTCCCCCTCTGGGAACTTGATGCGAGCTGGTGCCAAAAAGGGCAGGAAGCTGTAGGTGGAAGACATGAACAGGGTAGAAAATGAAAAGGCTAGCAAAGCCACAGTTGTAATGGTGGACACTTGTAGCTTAACCTTTTAAGGCAATAAAGGGTTCAGAAAAAATGAAGAGCTGCAGAGAGCTGTAAGACAACTCACTTTGTTTCTCTGTAAATGAAGGAGCCCAGCTATATGGCTTGGAAACTGCACAGAAAAGCACATTACTATGATGAAAGAAAGAATGTCCCTGGATTCTTACTGCCATACCCATAGTTCTTTCCATTAGTTTCTTTCTCATAGTTTCAGATGTTAAAAGACATTCAAAACAAAACAAAAAAACACCAATAATCTCATGGGCTCTTCTAAGCTTGTATTGCTCTTCTAAACCCTTAAATACTTAAACCAGAATTTGAAGGTGGCATAATACTAGCTTCTTGTAACTGGAACACTCAGTGCTTGTTACTGTATTTAATATACTTATCTGAAAATCTGCCTTAATAGAAAGAAAGAAAAAAGAAAAGACATCTTAATCCAATATAGTATCTCCAGTAAATCCCTGTATCAATACTTGCTTACTAAAACTACTGCTTTGATTTGTACCTCATGACCTCTCCTAAATTAAGCATTACACCAGTAGCACAAGAACTGTTTTTAGTAGCAGGCTCAGTGCCCATACTTGCCTTGTTTTCTGCCTAAATGCTGCCAATTTTATTCAGAACAGGCACAGGATTGTTTACAAATAGGGTGGGAAGATGCATGCCAGAGAAGAACTTCTCAGAGGAGAAAAGACTATTCTACTTACCAGTGTTTCTGTTGCTTTCATTACTGTATTCTTCTCAAAATCCCTGTCATTGTTGCAGAGACCTGTGCCCATTATTTCTTCTTGTTCCTCACTGTCCTCTTCTTTACTAAGGTCTTGGAAGCTTCTTGTTTAGGATTCACAGAAAAGGAGAGGACTAAAGTAACACTTCTACAGAAGACTCAATCAAGATCTTCACAGAAAATGTAGTTTCCACATTTCTTGTTCAGGGATGTCAAGCAGCAAGTTTGCTTTCTCAGCACTGCTTACCATCCCTCTTGTAGCTATTTTATCACTGAGCCTCTTCAATATCTTCAGACAACTCCTGTTGTACTGTTGCTTATGGCTGGATTTATATGTTTCTTCTCCCCTAGATGAAACAGCCCACTGTTTCTTTCCCAGGAGAATATGGTTTTGAAACATCCATCTCTGAAGAAAGCCACAATCAAAATACATGGACATGGACTAGCAGAAACTAAGACCTTTTCAACAAACTTCTCTGACAGCTTGATTCTTAGAATATGAAATTGTGTCTGGAGATTACTTCTAATCCTTGTGAGAAGCTGCATCAACAAGCAAGAGGAGCAGTGACATGTCCATATTATTTAAGCTGCCATTTCTTTACTTAAAACTTGTGTACATGGTACTGCTTTGCAAACAAGAGTCTTGAACTCTGTTGGCTTACAACCAACCTATGCATGGGTGCACGCAAACCTCAGCTAGCAAATTCAAGATTTGCAAACAACATTCTAGTTTAGAATGGGCTAAAAACCTCTGAGCAAAACTCTAGTTAGGTGTGCTTAGCAAACAACTAAAATTCTGCTCTCTGTATGGAAAGATACACTCTAGCACCATCAGCTTCAATGACTGTTAAACCCTAGCTTCCTCTTCCTAATGCAAGCTCTTGAAAAAATAGTTGACAGAAAAACATAACCTCTCTGAACTATGAGCAAGCATCATAAGATCCAAACACTATGATTCTGTACAGATAAAACCAACGTCTCCCAGAGAACAGCACACTAACACCTTTTATGTCAGCAGCAGTAGTTTCTTTTCAGAGCACAACTTAAATCAACAAGAGAGATCACATTGAAGAACTGTTTTACAAGAACATTTCTTCCATTGAAGAACAAGAATCAGGTTAATACAGCAAGATTGACTATAAGGAAAGGTGCCTCCACAAACAGAGAATTGAAAACGATGAACAGGAACCATAACAAGTTCTTTCACAATACTTTTGGAGAACGTTCTTTATGGACAACATGACTCAAGCAAAAAACTGCTTTGCTGTACTCTCTATTAAGGAAAATGTAATGATTTTATCACCTGTGTTAACACTTACCAAGTATAGGGTTATACAAGCTGGTCTCCTTACAGATGTTTGGGAAAATGGAAGGTAAATAGTATTTCTTAAAATTTGAGAATAAAAATGAAAATCCCTTTTCCTGGTTTTCCTTGTTCTTCCACTCTAAACTTTTAACCTTAAAAAAAAAAAAGTTGAATAAAGTAAACATCTAGACAAGAAAGATGGCTGATAAAATGTCTTCTAAGTTATTTCTCTGAAACAAAATCATATGCATTTTAATAAACACTTTTACAAAGTTGGAATAGAAACTAGCTAGGAAATAATGAAACAAAAAACTGTTCTCTTCCAGAACATTGCTTCAGTGAACTTGAGCACATCAAATACTGAAACCAATAGAAATACATCTGCTTTTATGGTCATCTTGGCAAGTCAGGGAGTAAAGCCAAGTTGATTGTTTTTAATAAAACTGCTTTTATATTTCAAAATGTTTTATAAGGAAAGGATAATTACCCATGCTACTATGAATATTTGTTTGACAATTTCTTGTAACACATTTAGACTAAAAAGTGTCCATATATTCATTATAATAGGTACTTGGATTCATTTGTGCAGTTGGCAATATGAAACAAATCAATCTGTCAACCACAAGCAGCAGAAGATACAACTTTCAAGTTGAATTACACAAATCTGCTTTCACAGATCATGAGTGCTAAGCCTTTCCTATTATGAAATGTCTTCCTACTGAAAAGCGTAAATTTTCCTTAATAATAAACCCGGCTTGCAGTTTCCATCTTTGTCCTCAAGAATCCATCTGCCTGCAGAACTGGGTAATCTGCCAAAGTCTACCACAAATAAAATAAAAACCCAGCACCCCTCTTCTTTTTCCTCTTTTTTCTCCCCTCCTCTATTCCTTACTCAAAGTCCACAGTTCTTCTATGATTTATTTTCAGTTCAATAGGCCTTTAGAATGCAATATACATATATATATATATATATATATATACACACCTTCCCAATGTAATTCATTAGAATAAGTGACGTGTAGAAATTAATGACACTAAGTTCTTCAGCAGAACTTAGTATCTAAGAAGTAACCATTCAGCTTGAAATAGGTCTAAAGAGATTTCAGCAAAAGATTCTAGCATTCATATAGTGAACAAGTTCTTCTCAATTACTTATTTAAATTTAAATAAACTACTACCAATTTATTACAGAGAAGGCAGTTGTGTTCAAGAATGTTAAGGGTATGTTTATTCAAAGTCAACAGTCATCATTAAACTCACCCTACAAGTCACAAGTATGATGAACTCTATTCAAACTGGCAGATGCTGGAAGCAACAAAATGAGGTTCCAAATTATTCCAGCACTGCAAGCTCACAGAGTGAGACAGATAAAGGGAAGCCATGAAATGTTTCAGTTTAACATAGGCCAAATTTGTGCACTGTCCATCTTCTCTAGCACAACTTGCAAAAGTGTGAAGAAAAACTTACAGATAGATACCTAAGTGGATTCTGCTGGATAAGTCTGACCCAGAAGGCAGTACCCCTGGAACACTTACAGCATGTCATGCAGTCAAGCAGTTTGCTGGGCATATGACAGCAGAGCAGGCTTAGAAGAAGTATGGGCTAAGTGGCCAGCAAATCAATTACATAAAATACAATAGCTAGGCCACACTTTTAGACACAAGCTTTTGGCACGCCCTATCCTAGGCATTTCAAGTACTGGCTGAGATCACGGGAGTGTCAAAGTACGAAGGGAAGGACATACTGTACGCCTGAGTTGTGCACCATGGACTAAATACTCATTCAAGTCTTAGTTTTCTGTGCACAGTTCGGCTCCGTAATCTGCCCCTTAGGTAGCTCAAGATCTGCAAGATCTTATTACCTGGTGTTCACACAGCAATGACACTAAGTGAGTGTAATCCTAGCAGTGCAGCTTCTTTAAAGCTGAACTTAACGCATAAGTTTTGTCAGACCTTAAGTATTCCAAATATGTACTGTTTCCCATTGCTTCTCTTTTGAAGAGGTTCACTTGTCCAGCTCTAGCAGTAATCCCAAATTTCTTCTATTTAGTGTACTGTATTACGCCTGAGCTTACAATCTCCTAAAACTAAAGTCCCAGAAGCACAATTAAGATACCAACAGGAGTCAAGGTGCCATCCTTGCAAGATCTGGATAGTAAATATCTTGATCAGAAAAAAACAACATTTCCCTCACCCCCCCAAGCTCTTGCTAGAAAACCATAACATCTGTGTCACTACTTAAACATGTTGGTGCATTTCTACCAACCAGGGCTTTCCAGTAGCTCAGTCCATTAAAGAACGGAGAGGCTGTATGGTTATCTACTGTAATCTGTATGTTATCTACTTACATTCCAGAAAGATAGCTGGAGGAAAAATATGATCCTAAGCACAGACACTAGCAGTCCCAGACTTACAACCATTGAGTATGACATCCTATTTCTGTTTGGTTTTGTCAGCTAGCCTGAATATAAACCTAGAAAAAGGCCAGCAAAAGTTTGGGACTCATTACAAGCCTGTATTACAAAAATCCAATTCATTCAGTTAGAAGTTTCCCCTTAGTTTGAAAACCAAAGTCCCTGAACATCATCAACCCCACATAATAAAAGTGAGCCCAGCTGATTGTTCCACTGGCTGAAGGTAACAGGGCAGGGAGGGGGGGGAAATGAAATGAAAAAGGGAGCTAGAATCACCATTGCTGGAAATAACTGACAAGTCCTGGTTTTCCTCCATGCTGCAATCTGATACAAGACCCTACAGTAATGGACCTATGAATCTTCACACAGAGGACAAATGATGATTTTTTACAGGAATTTGCTTTTTTCAAATGACACTTCAGGGAGGGGTGAGGAATGTTTAAAACATTTTTGTATACATTTACAATATTGCTAGTATATGTCTTTATGCAATGGACAAACAGGTGTTAGTGGTTCCATATTTGTTTACTTTAAAACTAGAAAACATACCTGAATTACTATGTATTTCAAAAGTGCTTCCAAGAAATAGCTTGTTAAATCTTCTTGTCCTTTATCTCCTGATTGTGGAGGAACAAGTGGAGTGATTTCCTCTATAGTCACTTGAGCTATTTTTAAAAAAAGAAAAAAGGATATCTAACATTTAGACCATTTCTTCTCATGCATAAATATCTACCAAGTTATGAAAGTAGAAATGTACTGGGGTAAGCAAAGACAATTACAGGCAAAACATTCCACCCATAGATTAATGAAAATTAGGATTTTTTAACTAATAAACCACCACAGAAATAGTTTCTTACATATATAAAAATACAGCAGATAATAACTAATTTCTCCCTATTCATCTCGGGAATCTACCTGACAAGACCAAATTTTTCCAAATAGCATTAATACATTTTTTTTAGAATTTATGCCAACAATAGTGTAACATTTGTGTTGCACAAATGCCAAATCTTTATTTACTTCTCAGGATTTTCTTGATTTAGCAGTTCATCAGTTACATTTGTGTTGTTTTACTAGCTCTATTCTTCCTTTGCCTCTACAATGAAGCTACTTCAAAGTTTATTTTTCTCTTGTTCCTGTAGTTTGGTGTTTGCATTTTACTCTGAGCTCTGCATTTCTATGCTGCCTACATCTCCTCTAGGTTGGCTTCTCCTTTCCCACTATAGAAATATAACACAAGATAACTCCAAAACAGGGCTTAAATTATGTAACAAACTTTTACCTGCAGGTCTATCCTGCCACTAAATTCGTCTGCTAAACTTCAGTAAAGTTAATTACCAGTCAAGGAGACACTGCTTGCTTCTACAAGCAATGCTTGCATCAGCTCTAAAACTTTGGGTGGAGGTGGAAAAAAGGCAACAGCACTTAATTCTTGGAGGAAAAAGTGGTTTAGCTTCTGATTCACATTTACATGAATGCACAGTTTGCACTTATGACCAATTCAATTGCAATTTGTTAATAAATGAACTTAAAATACTACTAGCAGGAATAAATTGATTTAGGAGGCAAGTGGCTCCCCAAAGTAACCAGTAACTGATACTTAGTGCTAGAGTGAACAGTCAGAGGAAAAACTGTCATAACTATCACCTTAAGAGAAAAATCCTCACTCTGTTGATTAAAAATCAAGATAATGATCTTTATGTTTAAAAAAAAAAATAATTCGGAAAGTATAAAAAGCTTATCTCAGAATGCTCAATCCTTTCCACTGATGCAGAACTCTGACCTCAGGTTTTGCAATTTACAAGCTCCAATTCTTTTGAAAGACTCCAAGCCACAAGAATACCACAGCTTTAATTGCCTAGTCCTACACATACACAGCAGGAAGATCAACCATTTGGCTTTATGCATTCCCCTAACAAACACTCATTCTATTGAAGGCCATACCAGAAACTGTTTTGTGTAACTTGCTCCCTAGGGTATGGCCAAAGCAAGTACAAATACTCAACACAAGCAGAATCTGCCTGTGCAAGTTGGCAGTTGATGCAGCATCTGCTTGTAATTCTTAAGAATTACATAAAACCCGTGAGTTTATTTTCACCACTATCTGTTAAGCTACTATAACCATACTTTAAAAAACAAACAAACAAACAAAACACAAAACTAAAACAACCCACCCTAAAAAACAACCACCACAAGACAAAGTTACTATTGGAAGAAGATAAACTGCCAAAAAACCTCATTAACAGCTCCATAATCTCCCTGGGTACATATATATGCTAGTTCTTCTGTACTTTAACTTGCCTTTTCTGTGCTGAGAATTGAATTATGCAGAGAATTGAGTAATTACTTACTTTCTTGAACATTAAGTGGAGGATTAATGAGATTATCTAGTGTTCGGGGGCCATATTCTGACTGTGGTGATGAAAATCCAGGAATCAAGCAAGAAAACATCCATAATTGTTCTCTACTACAGTTATTTTGAAGTGCTTGCAGCCACAAAAGAAAGAGGCGCACACCCTCTCGACGTATCTTAAAGGAAAAAAAACTGAACAAGTTAACTTGTCCCAAAACACACAAAAGCATTTCCATTTGTCCTGGAGGGAGAAGGGGAGTTGCAGAAAAGATGAGAACAGACAGACAGCATGACCACCAGCAATCAGCAGAGCCAAGCTAGTGCATCTGCTGCCTCTGCTGAAATGTAAGAACAACTCTGACGCCTTCACTGCTGTTTGCCTCACAGATTCTCTTTCACAGGATTTTATCTGAAAGAAGAGGAACAAAACCAACACGTCTAGTCACTTGCTTGACTACAGCACTGCAAGACACCATGTCCATTTTTCAGAAAATATAGTCATAAAACTTCTAAATGTGTTCCATGATTTATGACAACAGAGTGAGCTTTTTGCAGCAGAAAGCCCTATTCTACCCTCTTCCATGCCTCCTTCAAGAAAAGCAATGGAATGGAATCCTAGAGCAGTCACTGCTGGCTCTCAGTGGAGAATTTCAGCACCAGCCAAAGCCTGCAGGTGATTTACAGAGATGTGGGCATGGTTGGTTGCTGCAGTACCAAAACTACATGTTACATTTGGGTGGCTTTTGTCCCATGGTCAACCATTATTACACTACCCACCAACAGGTCTCTGGCATAGATAAACTTCCAAGACAGTTTGAGCCACAAAACTATACCCTGAGCCCCAAAAGCTGTTTCCTTGACTTTAACAGTGAATGGTTAAGGCTTATTTCTGCTTTAACGCAAAATCCTTCAAGTAATCTGAACACATTATTAACTTGGCTACTCTATATAAACACATAACTACCGTGAGCAGTCCTACTGAAGTAAAGCTGATGATTTGAAGTCATTCTTTCATGACACACAAGTCATGATATAGTTATCATTCTTGTGCTTTTACCATAAAAATTCACCCTTATGTTCTTATTTGTAGTTAAGTATTTTAGACAGAAGTAGTATGCAACTTTTTCCAATACCTTTAATGAATTTCCAGTGTGAAGAAGCTTCTTTAAAATCAAACCTAAAAAGAAGAAAAGAGAAAATAATAGAGAACAAACAAGCAATATTTAAGTAAGATGTCAGAGTTCTCGGTCAGACTTGATAGTAACTTTTAAACAAGTCCTTGGCAATCTCCAATTTAATCTTGGTGAACTTGATATCCTTAGGCAACTCTCTCAATGCCAGAAGGAAAAAAAAGATCACCTTTCATAGCTTCCTCATAACCCATAACATCCTTCCCCAAGGAATTTCTGGGATGTGTACATTAAATGTCACTAGTGTGCATTCCCCATTTACAAATACAGACTTCACCCCAATTTTTAATTTTATTAAGATAGAAAATTAGGAAAAAATAATTACAAAGCAACTTTCTACCTGTCCTTGTTCTTCTCAGCCACTGTTCCATTTCCAGATTCCCAGATTTAATTCTATCTAGAAGAGCATTCACTACACTGGTGAGCTTTTTTGGTTTTTTTTCTTCCCCTAGCTTGCAAGGGTTTCAAGACCATAATCCCTGTTGCATAACTTATAAGGAAATGACAGCCAGAGACAGACAATCAACTTACCAATACTATGGAATTGCCATCTCTGATGAATCCTTTCTGGAAGGAGTTGCAAAATTTTCTACAGAAAAACAGAACCCAAGGATCTATGTTGCAGATATTGATCCCAGAAGACCAAAGAGCGCTTTGTCAAAAGTCACAGATCAGAAGCTGAAGGGTTAACTTAGAAATTCCACACTGCTTTCCTTGGAAGTATTACTGTCCTTTCAAAATAATCCCATTCCTAAAGCTAAGAAGCCCCAAAGACTGTCTGGCAAATCCTGCATTGGAGACTTCACTGCAGTTTATCTGGCTCCACTGCCTCTCTGCTGGATATTGCTGCTTACAGCATACAGAGTGGAATGGGATGAGTATGTCCCAGCTCGTCTGGTTCACAACAGGTTGTACTGGGTTATTCTACCTTTATAGTGGCTTAAACTAGGATGCTCAGCTGTCAGCTTGCCTCTGTGGCACAAGCAAACATTTGCTGCAGTGTTCTCGGATAATGAGCTACAGCAAAACAGTGAAGACCTAGGGCAATAATGGTCTAACACTTCTCCAGCTGTATTGGAGAATGATCATCTTCAAATAGTAAGAAACAGAGCACAGTTAGTGACAGAGGCAGTTAAAAATCTATTATGTAGTACTTCAGCGTTCATGCTAGAGGCATTAACAACTTGTAAATAACCTGATTTCCCAAATTAATTCAGGCCCTGGCCCTCCAGCAGGCTGTGCAACTGCCTCCAAAGCACAAGTCACCCTTATGTTCCTTTATACAGGAATTAGTGAACAAATGAACTAGCTCTCTTCAGGTTCACTCTCCTTGTAACAGCTAATCCCACAGTTTTAAGCACCAAACCTTATTAAAAAAATTTTTTTAAATTCTTGTATTTGTATTCAACCATGTGATAAGCATTCATCAGCTTTCAATTTTACATATTTTTAAAAAAACACAATCCTTGTTCTTGTTTTGATGGAAGGCTCCATCAAAAAGGAAAGACAAAAACTTAACATTCTAAGCTATTTCTAAACTATAGTCTCTCTGCTCAGAAATCTTACAAATTCATTAAATTAGTTTCTAATTCATCTTAATTGAGTCGAGATATGCTTTGGTAAGGGTATTATGCTATTTTCAAATTATAAATATTTCTGAAAATAAAAGGGATCTATAAAAACTAATTCTGCAGTAGTGATCTATTATAAGAAAAAATCAGAGATAACAATCAAAAAAAAAGATCATGACTAATCAAAGATCACCTTTATAAGAATTTCAAAGTGTACAATACATTTGAAGGTGGGGGGAAAACACCACAACCAAAATGTAATGAACTATATCTGCAGACACAGAAAACATTTTTTCCAGTTAAGACATCTTTCTGCAAACCTGCAAGTCACATTCTTTTCTTTTCACACAAAGCACATATATTCCACTCTAAGCAAAAGGAAAAAGGAATGCAGTTAAATGTAAGGTGTATTTCCAAGCAGCTGCAGAATAGCTGTACTGTTATTATTTAACAGGACTTAATTCAAAGCAAAAAACTCATACAGGAATATTCAAGTTACCTTACCTCAAAAATAAAAAGAATAGAATCTAATTCTTCTCTCTGAGACTTGTGACCTAGATGCAATTAAAAATAAATAGAAGATACACTTTCATTATGAAAACAAAATGTAAAGATGACTGAGAAAGATCCTTAGATGTGTAAAACAAAATACCATTCATTTACAACCATAATTTTCATTCCTTCTGCAAATAAAAAAAGTATATTTCATAGTTATGGTTTACAGTTTTACATGGTTAGTTTGTATAACTTTCTATTGTGGCATCAACAGCTGGTACAGATTGTTACCAATATCTTGTTAAACAAAACAGCTAGTTCTGCAGACACAAAAAGTTTAACACCTTAAGAATCCTCGCTTTGCAAAAGGGCAAAAACAGTCATCAGAGAATAAATGCTCCTTGCTCACCTCCACTGCATGCACCTCTAATTGCTCTGCCTCTATTTGCAAAGTTAGCCTAACAGATATCTCTGAGCAGTTAATGTTGCCATTTGTGACCACAGACAGATGGCTTTAATTTATTACACCCTGCTTTATTTTATTACAAAAACACAAGCACCAAGACAAAAAGTGTTCCTTTTGAAACACTTACCTTTTTGTTTAAGACCTACTTCAATAGTCACAAAGTTTTCAAAGAACACATAATATATATGTGAGAAATGTAGGTCGAAAAACTGTTTGAGATCAATCGATTCCGCATTCTCTGAAAAACAGAACAAAGCATTGTTTTTACTTCTTTCAAATATTCAAAGTCAACCAATGCATACCATTAACAGGTAGTAAGAACTGAGGATATTTAAAAGAGAAATAATTATTGGTAAAGAAGTTATTTTGAAATTTTCATTCTTTTAAACTGAAGCTAAAGAAATTCAATATGGCATGGTGTAAGAGCCTAGTGAATTTTAAAACAAGCAGCAGTGTCTTCTTGCATGCTCATTGTTTGCACAACGGTAACGCCTGCAAACCCGTCATGAACCAGAATTCCATCAAGACCAGCACTGTACAGATGAATGTTGTTTTAATTCTTAATTTAACAGAAATAAAGCTAATGATGCTACCCAAACTCTACAACAGTAAGACCATCGCTGTTCCCAGTGTTCCTTAGCCATAACTATCCTACTAAAGAAAGTGGAAGGATGGTGAGGACTACCTCTGCCCTGCAAACAGGTTGGGAGGAAGCAAACAGCAGCAATGGATTCCCACTGCTGCCTCCTTACTCCCTCCAAGCTCCAACATGAACTTTCCTTTCCAGTCTGGCCTAGTCCCCCTTAGGCCTTTGATTGCATGGTCTCAGGAAATCAGAAGCTGGGACCTCAGGGATACCCTGAGGTGAAAACAACACTATGAGATTAGAGGGATGTGCTCTCCTGTGTACACCAGGAAGGCTTCCAGACTCTCTTCCCACAACCCCCTACATGGCTTTGTGCAAATCCTCAGTTAAAGAAATAAATGATGATTTATCGAGATTAATTTTAGATTGATCATTTTAAACAATCAATTCTTTCAAGACTTAGTACAAGCTGAACCAAAAGATACTCCCTGTGCTGTTATCTAACTACATAAGACTAGAGACACTAGGTGGGCAGAACAATAGCATGGAAGCACAGAACAGGGACTCAGTATTTTAAAAGGCAAAACTCTCCCCTTTCATAATACCGATGTGAAATAAATAGATAAATAAATAAATAAATAAAATTAGAAATAAATAAAAAAATTAAAAAATGAAGAAAGGCAAGGCAAATAAAACCTTTATACCCTACACCAGTTCTATACACTGAGGCACCATCTTTCACTGTGGATATCTTTTATAAGGCCCCTTCTAATTCTTTGTTGGATCATAGCTTTTTAATCCTTTTTAGAATGACATCAATCTCTATCATCTCACATGACTGGATCTACATCTGGTAAGGCTATAAAGACTATTATTACCATTAACACCCAATCAATCATTTGAAAGGATGGATGTGGGAAAGAAGCAAGTCAACATCAGCCTGTCAGCCCTGGGATTGCAGCCACAAGCATGGTACAATTCTATTTTATTATGTAGCTCTGGAGGACCAATAATTCAATTTGATCACAAGTCTTGCTATAAAAGTTTCCAATATATGTTCAGTTTTTCCAGTATCACAGCGTTCTGCCAACATCTTGCATAATCAGTGTAGTGGAGCCAGAGTGCTCTTGGAGAAGACAGTGCTATATCGACAGCTAAAATCAACTCTTAAAGCAAGGCAGTTTAGCTAGCAATAAACTTAGTGGTCCAGACTGGCAAGCATGTGCCTGACCACCTACAGGATTACCAAACCTCCAGTTTTGCAGAAATTGCTACACCACTTTAAACTCTAGCAGCTCAGCTGTTGATCTGTGAGTCTGAAATATTAAAGTAAGGACTCCAAAACCGAATTCCACTTTAAACAAACTAGACCATGATTTTCAGGCAGTCAAGGCAAGTACACAAGAAATGGAGATACGGCTAGAGCACAGGCACAACTGTTAGAACCTCTTCCACTCAGGGGGCAGAACCCTATATAAAGTAAGGTCTAGGCTACAGACAAGAAAGTAGAGCAGGAAGAAAATCAAAAGGGTTTGAGATAGGAGGATGAAAGCGTAAAAGAAAGCAGTGATTGAGAATTTCAGGAGAAAGAAGGGTGGCAGAAGATAATCTTTTAGTCCGCATGTGTAACTGCTGTATGGGAATTGCAGATGGAAAACAGTGGAATGGTTCACTTGATGTGAATGAGCAGAAAATACTAGTTCCAAATACTAAAGGGATTGGAAGCAGTTAAACAGGATCTCTGCCAAACAACACACAGGAATGCTGCATTTTTGCAGGCACATTAGATGTTGTTTCCTGAAATAGGCCCTCATTCTTTCCCCAGACACGGGTCAACTCTGAAGCAGGCAAATTAAAAAAACAAACCAAATGTATTCTTTAAAGACTCAATACAACAGTTTGTAATTTTGGAGACGCTAATCCTAGATTTTTCAGGCAACAAAATAAAGTCTTGCCTACTTAACCAGCTGAACCTCTAGAGGTCATGAGACCCCACCTGGAGTATGGCATCTAGCTCTGAGGCCTCCAATACAATTTCAGAGGACGGTCTTTTTTTGGCGGGGGTGGGGTGGGGGGGTGTTTGGGTTTTTTTGTATTTAAGAACTATGTGGTGTCAATCACCTCAGAAAATACTCAGAAGAGCTCTGGTAGACCTCTATTATTACCATTAACACACAATTAACACTAAAAGCACACCTTCAGAATAAAGCTATAGCTTCAAAAAGTAGGAGGAAAGTAAAAAACTCCTTGAGTCTGCCACTTCTCTAGGCAAATGCATTCCACCCTCATTTCTTCCTAAGGTCACACTTGGTAGCATAATCAAAAGCAAGTTTTTAGAATTCGAACCAAATAGTTAACAACTGAATTCTTGCAATAAATTTTATCACTTCAGATAGAAGAAAATAAAAATATAACATTTAATGGGAATTTTGTACTGGCATTACCTGAAAATAATACTCTCAAAACCCAACAAGCTATTTCTGTTAATGCTGAAAAACGGCTTTCCTCCTAAGGGAGGGAAAAGACGCTTGCGCATCTGATAGGTTTGCCAGCTAGGGCAAAAGAGAGCATCACTGAATGATAGGTATAGTGATTCAGGAAGCTGCTCATCCAGAAATTTGAAACCTTGCACTGGTCAAGAAGTTTGGAACTCATCATGCATACCCTGACCAAGAATTATGTCAAGAAGGAAGAGGGGGGAAAAAAGCAAATACAGCACAGAGATAATAATGTAGATCTAAAAGAGTTTGATTTGGAAATTATCTAGTCTGTCCACCTGCGTACATCATTCCATTTCACAGCTACCTCTATATTCAACATAATCCATATGACTAATACCTGCATGGAGAAACTACTGCTCTCCTTGATTACTTTAACATTAAAACTTTCAGCTATTCACTGAAAGCTTTCTTCACTAATTAAGGATCTGATATTTTTTTCCTTAATGAAGATTTGTCTAAACATTCAGTTCACCTTTATCTTATGATCAACTGAAGATACAGCTCTTCAGATCTCTCCTCCTGAACCATCTTCTCCAACATCAGGTCATTGTCTCTCCTCTGTGTTCTCCCCAAGTATCACGAATGCTACATATAGAGGTAAAAATTACTTCCTCTACAAGGAGCATATGCATGTCCTTCTCACACAGCCTTGAACTGGGGATTTGCTGGAAGTTGCCTGCCTGCTTTGGCTACTTAATCTTTTTTGCTTTCTTAAGAGAGACATAGCCTAGTTTTTATACAGAAACAGGTTTTCCTCCCTAACTTATAGTGCATTTATTTATTTTTAAACAAAAGAACTTTGTATTTTCCTAACAGAGATTCACGTAACTAACATAAACTAATGTATTCCTTGTGTTCTTGGTACCTATGCCCAGACTGGGAGGAGGGAAGGACTCAGAAATAGATCTGACACCATAGAAAATAGTTACAGAAGTTTCTCAGAATGGGAGAGGTAAAAATGGGACATTACTGTGTCCCAACATTTTAAAAACTAAGGCTTCTATTGTACAAAGCATAGTTCCAGTATACTAAAACTCAGATTTCCAGCAACATTTATGAAATCTGTTTGTCAAGAAAAAGGGAGTTCTCCTCATGCCTCACAAGAAACATGTATCTTTGGTTGCTGATTTTTCCTTAATTTTCTTGTAACTTCAAAATTGGTACAAATCTGATCTCTGCATTAACTCTCTGTTCAGTGGTGCTCTCCAGGTATTTTTGTTTGGGTGGGGGGG
>NW_020799101.1:27602801-27610901 GCF_003259725.1 Athene cunicularia | reverse complement strand
TGGGTGTTGTTGGTTTGGGGTTTTTTTTTTTTTAAGGAGAAAGTTACATTAAAGCACAGACACATCATACAGCTTCTCTGTCCTTTTCTTCCTCCCATAAAACTTCTAGAAGTAGCTTTAGTTTTCTAGGTTGTTAAGAACTTAGTTTTTTCTAGGTAACTTAAGAAGTTAAGTTACCTTTTTTGGTTTAAGTTTCAGAAGTTGTCTTCAGCCTGTGGATTTCTATTCTATTTTGATGCATGAAACAGAGAACCGAACTAAAAATGGAAGACTAGTTATCTAAGCTATTTATATAACCCTCATTACAACAGCATTTATGGACCAGATCAACTGGAATTCATAGTTCCACTAAACCCACTGAAATTTGGAAGTTCTACTATTCCCCATCTTATATACTGGAGCTGTAGCAAAGAATGACCAAAGGAAAAAAAAAAAAAACCACCAACAAACAAGCAAACCAAAAAACTCTCCATCTCTCCTACCAACTTCTATGCTTACATGTGACTGTACTTTTAAGAATTAACTCTTCTGTATTATCAAGTGACCAACTCTTTTCTTAGGAACTTATTTTCAAATGGCCAACTCTTTTGAAGGTTAATTGTTCAAAACTTTCTGAAAGGTTACATTCTTTTCAAGTATCTCAGTAAGATACCCAAAACGTAAGTGTCTACAGTGATCACTTTAGGAAGGGAATATTCCAGGTTAAGATTTTCTTGCAGAAAATTTATTCTGCCACAGAACTCTGCCTGAGTTTGCTCCAATGCGTTTGTTATGGTTCAATTATAAGGACACCCTTTTTTAATCACAAATAATTTACATCCACAAAAGTATTTCAATAAAAATATAACCCTTTAATATTACATGTTAGAAGAATTACATTATTTGAATAGCGTATCATATTTAGAATTACAACACAGATTGGCACTCCAGAGACTTAAATAAAATGACTGTCAGAAGTAAAACATCAACCAGGAAAAGTAACACAGATTTTTAGTGTATATTTAAACGTAGGGGATCACCTGAGCCAGATTCTGCAAAGCTTACAAGTTTATACATACAATCACCTAGTCCTCAGTAGGTAGAGGACCTCAGGGGTCTTTAACCTACACACAATTCACCTTCCCTGTTTAGTTTGTTTTCTACATATTACCCTAGAAATTATTCTAAATTAATCCACAACACCCATTACATATTTTTAAAAGGAGTTGAGTTAGCAAGGGAAATGTTTCTATATTATTTAGATGACTGCCTGTTGTGTGAAATCAAAATATTATAAAACAGGTAAACTTGTACTTTCTGCATAGGACCAAACTTCCAATGTAAACAATCAAAATACTTAAAACTAAAACAACACCCCCAACCCCCCAGATCTTAGATACATATTAACATTCCTGAAGAGAACATTCACCAGTCCACAAAAAGCATCACGGAAATTTACCATGCATTTATCAGAACAATCTACATCATTACAGATCAATCTGTGGTTAATTTTACATTTGATTTTAAGCAATTCTGAACTTAATAGTATGCTTATGCATAACATTGTTACAGCACATAGTATAATGAAAACACTATCCTGTCTCATTCTGAGACTTACTGGCTTTTTTTAAGTCACTTTCCCTCATCCTTATCCAAAAATAAAATACCAGTGACAACTGCAGCAAACAATGACCTGGAAGACAGCCAGACTTCTAGTTCTATTTCTGTGAAGCAGAGGCCCGCTATAGCCTGAAGTGTTCAGTATCAATTCTCATAACAAACTGGTGCCATTAGAAAGCAAGATGTTTCTAAGTATCCTCAATTTCAGTTAACATACAATCAAAATGGCCAACAGAACTTATTCTTTCTTAATTCTCCAAGCTGAAAAATTTAACAGCTGCTTTACCGCAAAACAGTAGAGAGATTCTGTTACATATGGACAGCCTCTCGAATAGAAGAGCATGTCGATGTCGTTTAGAAAGGTGAAGTGGAAAACCTCCAGAACTATCTGGTGGCTCTGGTATAGTTATCAGACTGTCAAAGTGAAAGAGACCTGATAACAAACCACGTTTCAAATAGTGAGCCACAAATGCAGAGCTACTGAACAAGGGCTTCACATTAGTCCTTACTTTTTCACATCACTAACAGCTACTTAGCAAAACCAATTAATTTATTTTGAAAAAGGTAATCTTGTCAAAGAAAATATTCTTGAGGTTTCTGGTACTGAAAAAGGAACACACTTCAATGAATCTTTTAACGGACTTCTATTTTGCATCAGACCAGTCTGATCACATCACCGTCATCTTTTAGATACAAACATACAAGAAGAAAAAATTATGAATGAATAAGCAGGTTAACAGCACCGATGAACATCATTTGCACACAAACTGTTACAAATGTCAACACCAGTGTTCATAGGAATGAGCAGAGGCAGCTTGACAGCTCTCCAAGCTAAATCTTTCAAGTTGCCTGCAGACTCCGGAAGAGTATTGCTAGTAAACTTTTAAGAAACATTTCCATAACAACTCACACATGTTCCACAACTTAAGCTTTTATTTAAACAACTTCAAACTCTTCCGTAGTAATGTACTTATTTTCATTCCGAACTGCCACAAGCTAAACCCACAGAGACCTTTCCTTCGCATCCAAGCACTCTGAGCTGTTCCTTTGTCTGGCCTGGGGCTTTGATCAGTCTCCAGCCCTCACCCTTGCAAGCCAGCAGCACCGGCCACTGCTGCTCTCGGCAAATCGAGTGTAACACGAGCCAAAATCCGAAAACAAAGCAACTCTTCCCTCTTTTTTCGTGGCCAAAACAGAAAAGAATGGGTTCAAGGTTAAGTCCAGACTGACAGAACATCAAGTGTAACTTCTTAAACTGCACTCAACGTAATTCATGGATTTGGCTGTACAACAGTGACATGTCCTCTGCAGTTAGAATTACTAGGGGAAAAAAAAAATAAAAAAAAATCTACAACTCTTGTCAAAAATAATACTGCTTTGCACATCCACAGAAACTTCTGGAACAGTTAGCTCCAAAGAAAATTCCAGGCAGCTGGTTTTGCTGTAGCTTCTCATTCGCCTCTCACTTTAACGACCATAAAACATTTTTCATTATAGTATGTAAGTGATATTATAATGAGCGATGTTGATGATGTGCAACACCAATAAATGCCATCCAGCTGAAGCATTAGGGCTGACTGCCAATCAAATAGATTTCTTAAATTAAAATCCCTTTAGACAAATGCAATCTCCATTTAAGTATATTGTTTAATATTAAACAATATATGAGAATGGATGTCCAGTGAACCTTATTTCACTCTGTCCAGTATAGCTTGACTTTGCCCTTTCAGAGACCACTTACATGAGATGTTGAGCACTAACCAACCACCACAAACAGCAAACCAAAATAATAAAAAGCCCACACCACACTTCAGATGCTCTATTCTCTTAGCGTTACATTTTTACAAGCATTCTCCCCATGGTTCCAGAAATAAAAGCAGTGTATTTTTAAGATATCAGACACAAATAAAATCATTAATGAGAATATACTTTTTTTTTCCCCCCCCTGGATTAACAGATTACAGGCCTGTAACTCCTACTCTACAAGAAAATCAAGAAGGTAAAAAAAAGAAAAAAATTATCTTTAAGAATTCATCCCTAAAAGTAAATCTTAAACCAAGTATATTTAATCGACTTGCCTGCACATAGTAAGATTACACAGAAATCATTAAGTACTTAGGAGTTTTAGCTTTTTTTAAAAATACATATATTTACAAATTCTGACTGAAACTACAAATTCAACAGGTAGCGGCAACAAGCATGATTTGATGCTTGAAGGATTATTTGAATAAACTCTTATGAACTACCACTTTAAACCCACAGAATTTTAGTTTAATGTTGAAATCTGATTAAAGAGTGCAACACTGATTATAAGAACAACACAATTTTATTTCCACATTATTTCCTCTTAATGACCCTAAAAATTGTAATTAGCTGCTAATTCACTGGGGACTGATAAAATTATGTATTTTTTCTGGAAAATCACAGGCTTCGTTCTGCCGGCAATACCTAATTCCATAAGATTCACTATGTGCCTCCACTTTCATCTGCTAGAAAAGTCTCAGTGATCACACCTGCACTAACTGCAGCTGGCAGCCTTCCTTATAGCAGGTCCTCGCTTCTGACAAGACTGAGCCACTGCCATACAGACCACAAGTAGATCACAGTAAAGAGAACTGTTAATAGCCTTTCCAGCTTCTAGAAACTAGACAGAATAGTTTGATAAAAAGTCACATAGCGATCAAGACAGCATTAGGAAACTGTATGAACTTAAAGATACTTCCAAGAACTAAGAAGAAGAAAATAAAAGGGGGGGAGGGGGGTGTGAACACTTCCCTATAGAAAGAAACTAATACACCTCAAAAGTATCAAATCTCTTAAAGCAGATAGTTCCAGCTGTTTCAAGAAAAATTCTGCAGCAGTAAAACAATGAAAATTACCTTCATTCACAGACTGCTATGTCCCACAATATGAGGCCTCAATCTCTTTCCAATTTTTCTTAGCATTTCTTAACAATATTTGTTACTACTTGGCGGTCTACTAAAGGTTTTAACCTCTATTAAAAAAACCCTGTTGCCCGTGATAAGCATAAATTGGTCACATATTATATTTACTTTAGCAAATAATTTAATCAATTCTGAATTAGTCACCTGAGTTTCACTGAATTTTGCTTGGTTCCTGAATTACAAAAAAGCCTGAATAGAGATACCGAAACAGAGCAGAGAACCAGCCAGGGACAGGACATTGGAGTGAAGTGGCAAAGAGCAGTTATCTACAAAAGTGCTTCAGCAGATAAAAACACATACACAAACAAATGCATTTCCCTGGTATGCTTATACCTGATATTTAGTCTAACACTCAGGAGCTTCCCAAGCCAAAAATCTTTTACTGTAACTTCAAATTTGGTAGGTCTTAATAGATTTTATTTCCTCATCTTTTTCATATAGGTTTATGTATTCTTCCCTATCTGTCACTACAGAAAGGGATTCCAAAGCTTTCAATGTCTTTTCACATTGAAGTCTTACTCTCATATGACTCATGCCCATCTCTCTCTATCTTCTATACTCTGTCTATAGCAGACTACTAAAGCTGCAATATTTGGTGTAATGTTACAACACTGTTTTATGAAGACACAAAATTTTCTATATTCCTTTTTCAGTCAGACTAATTTGCATTTTTTACTAAATTATACTGAGTTGTCACCAATGACAAGATACTTTTTCCTGAAATGATACAACTTACTGCATTCTAAGTTATCTTGTAAAAGGCATTTAAATTATTCCATCTAAAGTATACTACTTTTAGTTTGTTAAAAATAAATAGCCTTTGAGCTATCTACTCACTTAGCTTCACATTAGGTTCTTTGAAATTGTTCAGTCTCTTCTGGTCTTTACTAACAACCATGTTATAATACCTTAAATATTTTTAAATGCCTGACTTGCACTATGGCCTTGCATGATCCAACTGTCAATCTTTTACCCTAATAAGGTTTTTTAGATTTCTCCTCTTTGGTTAAGATACAACCAGCGGCCTGTAATTCACAAGCACTCTACTTCTTTTCATGACTACTCTATTATTTTAGTTTACTGGAGAACTGCTGCTTTGGATGCCTTGATAAAATAACAGGAAAACAAACTAGTACTCCCCTTCCTCCCCTCACGTCTTAACCATGAATCCAGGGCCATGTTTCAGTTCATTGTTGCTGAACCAAAGACTAAAATATACAGCAAAAAAATTAACTCTGGTCCAATACACCTTGCAGGCCTATTGAAAAGATTTTAACAACAGAAGAAAATTCTCTCCTTCTCCTGGATGTGAAACAGCAGAAAACTCGCTTCTGGAGAGTCCTCCAGTCTTCAACATGCAGGGACTAAGAGCAATAAACCAGACAAATAATTTTTCATTCATAAAGATGCTGAACAGAGCTGAACTGAGATTTCCTCCCTTCTCCCCTTAGATAGTCTGTTGGCAATAGCTAGCTTGGCTCCCCTGAGCACATGGAAACATGCCCATTGTTATACTAGGGGAGCTGTCACTGAAGAAAAAAAAACACACAGGAAAATGCAGCACTATGCTGCTCAAGCTGCAGGATGAGGTCTGCATGCGTAGCCACCACAGTCTATCTTATGCGGGCAGCTTATTTTTTTAACCTGGTCCTGCAGACTAGTCAAAGAAACAACTGAAGAAGAAAGGGCATATAGCTTAAGCTCTGGGAGCAGAGAAGTTTAAGGAGTAAGGCAAGCAGGTGATGACAGCAGAAGACAGATTTCAAGTAATATGCTATATAGTTTTATTGCACTACAGTAGGAATACTCAGAGGAATATCCTACTCTCCCTGCCCCAAAAGAGGACTTTGGTTTTGTACCTCATGCATCTAAGATTATCTGCATCATGACAGAATTTTATATATGCATCCAAGACAGACAAGCTGAACAGTACTGTTACACCTTTCCCTACTTACCCTGCCACACACTGTATTCTCCCCAACTTGGAGAAAGGGTATGTAGAAGCTGTACTGAGATATATGCATGTGCAGGGGGAAAAGGGGAAAAGGGGAACGGCCATCACATGAAAACATGCCCCAGCAGATTTAGTCTGTCCTACAGCTAGTAAGCAGAAACCTCAGATAAGAACATCTGCTTGACACACAGCTCATGGCTTGCATCTTACAGAATGCATCCAAGTATTAACAAAGCTGAAGGAAAATCTTGTAAATAGAAGACAAGCAACAGAAATCTCAAATCCAGAACAGATCAGATAAAAAAAAAAAAAAAAAAAAAAAAAAAAAAATCACACAGACAGTTTTGCAGACTAAAGCAAAACTAGAAATATTCAACATACTTTAGCCAGGAAACCTACATTCAGAGAAGTACTTAATTTCTTTATAAGCTCTTTCCTCTTAAATTTCAACTGATGAAGTAGCTAAAAATAAATATAAATCAACACACAGCAAGCCACAACTGGCTCAGTACAGCTAGTTAAGAAGAGTGGTAACATTCTCAATGAGGCAACAGGATATATCTGACCACTGAAGTGTCTTGGATAGATAGCAACCCAACTATTCTTAATTTCAAAATGTTGAATAATTATTATGCTGCAGAAAAGAAGTCATGCAGCAGCAGATACTACCATATGGGAACATCTGATCCTTCAAACACCAATAACCATTTTCCTTTGAAAGGAAAGAATCCAACTTTGCAGGCCAAGGTACCTTAATACCCCCCGACTGTGGGCAGAACCCAAAATAATCCATTCAGTACTCGGTGCTAAATACGGAATGCAGTTGCCCTTGATCCAGCCCGGCTCATGTGTTGATAAACTGTCAGAAGCAACACATGTATTTACAGAATTTACATGCCCGAACAATGCTCCAGAGCAAAATTCTTTTTTCAGGAACAGCTTGATGACAATGACTTCGATTTTTACAAACACATGCCACTAACAGGTATTGTGGAACGGTTAACTCAGGGTTTTTTCCATTGTTTTTTCATTAGGCAGTTATTCCATATAATCACAATTTCTAATTCACTGGGCAAGGTAAACGACTGGTTCACATGGAACCGCAGCAGTACTGCTTAAGTGGATATTATGTTCCCTCCTCGACCAACTGGCAAACCAAGTGTTTTCAGACTAGCTGTATGAATGCTCCTCTACATCTACAGTGTGAGCACTTAACTGTTGTAGGTAGCTCTTACCTTGAAAATATACAGAAACATAAGTCGTTACTGTAAGCATTTAGGGGGAAATGGATTAGGGAGCCACAGGCATCATTAGCGCTCACCAGGCACTTCTATTCAAGCGTACCGATTTATCAGCATTTATGTAGCTCTAGAGAATAATCCACGGGGGAGGCACACCACCTTTTCGTCTCCATCCACAGTTGCCAAAAGAACTCCACCTTCAAACGCAGTGGAAGCGTATGTGTCTCAGTACAGCAGCAGGGAGCGAAGCCTCCCGCGCTGCGCCCGCCGGGTCCAGCGGCCCCCGGCCCCCAGCTGCAGACCCGACGACGACGACCCCGCGAGGCCCTCCCTCCAGCCGCCGTGCCGTGCCGAGGCGAGG
>NW_020799101.1:27596309-27602751 GCF_003259725.1 Athene cunicularia | reverse complement strand
GGGGGAGTCCCGTGGGGAATAAGGCAATAAAATCCAGGCGGGGACCCTATTCACCAAGGCAGTGAGTGACTCCAAACCTTTACTCAAGCCTTGGTTGTGCAACCGGCAACGCCGTGTCTCGTAGTTCCTCTTTCCACACTGGTCCTCAGGGTGCTGCAACTCCTCACCCTGAGCTCCTGCCGTGAGTCGCTCCTCCCCGGTTTCATGGCCTTCACCTCAGGCTGCAGCGTTGGCATCAAGACTGACCTATGAGGCGCAGTGGGGCCCAGCGCGACTGTCCGGGGTGTTCTGATTTCTTCTGCACTCCCTAGGACTGTCATGTCCACGCTGCTCCCACAGCAAAGCCAGAATCGGGCTCAAGAGACCGCATTTGTCCCAGTCCCATACACAACCTCACCAGTGAGGCTGGCAACAACAGCCAGGCATCTGCTGTGGTATCATTTAAGACTCCTGATTTCCAATGTCTCCTTGCTTGGACATTTTTAAGTAGTCCTTGGTGCTTGGTTTTACACTGAGGAAATCCAGTTCCCTAAGCTAAGAGTCTGATTACAACAACTGGCGTTTTTAATATTGGTAATATTTAACTATTTGAGACTTATTATAGAATTGTAAGAGCTGTCAACATTGACATACCTGTTACATCGGTAACATAAGCTGAGAACTTAAATGCATGACCAATAACAATGTTTCAAGCAGAAGGTTAGTGGATATAGTCAGCAGGGCATGAGTGAGGGAGTCAGTGTCACCTGCCTACCTATGTGGTCTGCCCCAAAACATCTCATATTCTATCATCTCTGCAAATGAGATATGGAGATTAGCAATGTTAGGTAATAGCTAATATTACGGTCATCTATTTTACCATAATGCAGCACATTTTAGCTGTCTAAGATCTGACAATGATACATTGATTGATGAGCTTTGTTTTCTAAATTTCATTAATTCTAAGCACATTTTTGTATTTTGACAATCTTTAAAAAATATTTTTATTTGGAGAACTTGATTGTTTTTCTGAGAATTTTTAGGTCTTTAACTCAGGATAGAGCTTAAAAATAATAAGCAGAATAAGACATCACCAAAATACTAAATGATGGGAGGAAGTGGTGTTAAGCAAGGTAATAATGGCTTCTACGGAGAACGTCCTAATGCAGAGCACACCAGTCAGGAAGGGTATGTTCTGTGCACAGCAAACACTGTGATCTTGCAAAGGCTTGACTTTGAAGCATGTGACTTTGATGCCTTTGATTATGCATGGCATACAAGGTTAGAAAATAGCAGGATTAGTCAGGGAGGGGTTAGGTTCTGCTGCATTCCAGGCAGCTATTACTGTAGCCAATTCATTGCCTTTCTACTTTAAAGAAAGAATTTAAAAAATATTTTTATCCAACTGTGAGGGGACCCCCATAAGTAAATTTAACTGAACTTTTAAAGGAGTAGTGTAGACAATTAAGTGCTGCAGAACTTTTTTCCCCTTAATTCTCTCTACAGGGCCCCATAGGGCACTCAAAGTACTGGGGGCAACTGGGTCACATTCATACCATCAATTAACTTCTCACAATTCATCTAGGATTTATGATTTCCAAAGAATTCAGCTGTTGCCAAATGCTTCAAAACCATAACGAGTATTTTTATGATATATCAAAGAGAGCACAAACCCTTCAGTTCTAGCCTGGTTCAACGGTTCAAATTTCAAAGGGATAGATTATGTTTTAGATTCTTTCATCCATCCTCAGAAACCCAGGTTTCTGGAACTCCCGCTTTACTAATATTTATACCAAATTAAGGTACATGATTAAAAGTGAATTAAAATTACTCAGAATTTCACTATTTCCCTTCTTTCAGGTAGTTAGCATGAGTCTTAAACCTTATCCCTCAGAGGTGCATGCTTGTATTCCACTGAAGAGCTATTTGCCTGCATAGTCCTTCAGAGAAAACAAATTCTAAAGATTTTTTTAAAAAAAGTGTTCCACTGCTTCTCACCTCTTTGTATGTAGCTCAACAGCTGATCCATTTGAGGCTTTCCTCTAAGTACCCCTATTTCTACTTTTCTATACTACCCTCCACAGTTCCCTTCCTATGGGGTTTGTCTTGCTTTTGAGAAAAAAGCCTCTCTAAATTGCACGCTGGGAATTAACATGGTGGGTTGTAATCCTCCCTGTTCCACAGTATTCCAGTTTGGGAACCATCCTGAGTAACAATTTTTTAGTTAACTTAATTGGCAGCTATTTGAGAAAAGACACCTCCAAACCTAGATATTTAAGGTTTGAATAGTCAAAAGCAGGGTTCTGTACAGTTTAGTACTCTAGTGTAACACATTGATACTGGAAATGTTGGCCACTTTGACCTAAGCAGTCAAATATCAGAATCCTGTAAGGTCTTTCTAGTACAAGAATGACAGAACAGCTAGCTGTTCCTTCAACAAAATCCTGTTCCTGTGCAAGAAAGCACAAATTCCCATTTCACAGAATCACAGAATCATCTAGGTTGGAAAAGACCTTGAAGATCACCTAGTCCAACCATTAACCATTCACAGTTCTTAACTACACCATATCCTTAAGCGCTATGTCAACCTGACTCTTAAACACCTCCGGGGGACTCCATCATGTCCCTGGGCAGCCCATTCCAACACCTAACAACCCATTCTGTAAAGTTGTAAAGGATTTAATTTGTACAACCCTGTATCTTACAGATGAAATTTGGAATCTGTACACTTCTGTAATTAAGGGAGAACTCTTCATGAGTAAGCAATTCTCTCCTGAGCTACCAAAGCTTTATTGCTTTTTTTTTTTTTTTTTTTTTTTTTTTTTTTGTTAAGCAGTGTATCGGCATTAATACAAAGTCAGAACACTGCAGTCTTTCCAAGCACCAAAGATCCCAAGCTTGAATAAATTTTTCCATGAGCTACAGAATTAATGAAGCCAGATTTCCTCTGAATTTGTACTCTAGCCACTGAATGCCATGAGTCATCTCCTTCTACAACCATAAACCTTCCTTTGCTTAGTCCTTCCCTACCTATTTGAGATGGGCAAGAGGCCTGATTGCAGTTAGTCTTAACTACGTGTACACAGGTTGGCAAGCTGACTGCTGTCCCTTGGAAGGGTAAAAGCTAAGTCACATATTTCCCGCTGTGGGACATTAACAGGGGTTCTTTGTTTCAGATACTGTTTCACAAAACACACTGAAACTTGGTATCTTTTACACTTGTGCTCTCATGTAAAATTAGATCTGCATTAGACAATGGCTTCAAAAGTAGCAGGGAGAGTGCAAGTGAGAAAAAAACAAATCCAACCCAACAATCATTACCTAAGATTTGTTTTCTTAACACACTAGGACTATGTCAGCCATGCTCAAAGAACAGGAGGGATATATGGCCTACCACATCAACAAACTTCCATACATGTGAAAGTTATTTTCAACTGATGTAACCATTAGTAATTTCTGTCCCAAGACAATTTAGACTTTTACTGTGCAAAGTCACCTCCAGCTCACAATGTTTGAGTTCGAATGTAATCACTAGCACTCATACCTGATATGAAAGAGGTTTTGAAATGTGAATGCACTGATACAGTGGCAGTTACAACTTTTTTTAACTGAAAGTGCTCAAACACTCTCTCAACCACTGATATGTTTTCTTTTACTTCCCCAACTTATGAAATAGTTTTGCAATATTGAAAAACCCACAAAAGAACTTCCAGAACAGAAAAACCCTGCAGAAACTCTGCATGTCTGTCAGCCTCTAGAGGAGAGACAATTTTGCCCCCAATCTCTCTCCCCTTATCTCACCCGCAAGAGTAAGCAGAGCCCTTTAGAAATGTCATATCTCTTTGAGTTTATTTGCATTAGTAGTTTTAAGTTCACTTTACACCATTTATATCACATACCAGAATATCTTACCTAGATAATATACAAACTGAGGGAGGAACATGATCCAATAGTCTTCAAACATAGCTAGTAGCTTGCACACCGCGACTGACACTTTAACTTGCTGCTGACCTTGTCCTGCAGGGAAAATAGTTTTTCAGTGTTCTTGTGACCCACCTCCTAATATTGCACTTTTAAAAAATTTGATTTGATTAAATTTGATAGAGAATCCAGTATATAATTTCTTTGCAATACTAGATAAAAATTATTTCAAGTGACATAATTTGGTTTGCCAGTTCACAAACACTTCAGTGCTACCACAGTGCTACCACTTCTTTCTTAACCCATTCTACATGTGAGACCCAAGAACTGACTAAAACCTCTCATGTATCTTCCAGATAAATTTCTCTCATGAGTCTTCTTCCATCATTAATAACACTGATAGTACTAAGAGTACTGATAGACCTGGCCAATGTATTGATGTCCTGTCCCCTCCGGAGGGCTTCACCCCTCACAATCAAACTTGTTATGACCAGTCCAAGACAAACTACATCTTTGAACTGGGAGAAACTCCTAAAGAGAAGATATTTCAAACTCATTAAGAGGTAGTGCACCATTTTGGATCAAATATAGTAAAAGCTCTTTTGTCCTTGCTTCTCCTCAAAGTTTTCATCTATACCTATATCCTACTACTCATATTTTATATCTTTGGCTTCTATCTTTCAGTCTTTTTGTCAGAAATATTCAGTTGCTATGCAGTTACTACAAGAAAAGCTGGCAATCAGGTTGATAATCAGAAAGCTAGTGACTGCTTTTCAGATTCCGAGTGATACATGTTTCCACTCACTGTTTCCATTCACAAATTAGGTGTAAAATTACATCTTTGCTTCTTAGGTTTTTCTGAAGATGTCTGGTCTAATAGCCACCATGCCTGGGCTACTTTTTGGTGTGTGTCACAGATGTGATTCAATAGCCAGATTCAGATTATTGGTTTAAGTGCCCAGATCAAGTCCTAGGAAGCTGATGCCTGCTTTTCCAAGCTTTTCCTCTTCATGTGTGTGACTTCCAATCTTCAATTATCCCTCTCCCAAAGCGGGAAAGGAGATTTCACCATCTGTCAAGGTCTGTGCTGGCCAGCATTTTTTTTATAATGACTGTTAACGTGTCCAAATTTTTTTCAGTATCAGCTTTCAACAGAATTGCTAGCTTTGAATTTTACATTGTTGCCAACTGTCCCTGCTAATGGACTATGTGCTTTCTAATTGTTCAAAAATACCACATACCAGCTGTTAATCCCCATTTCCCCATTAAATGCAGAGCTGAGCTGATGAGGATGATGACAATCACCTTCTTAATGCCTGTTTTACTCTGATGAAGGGTATAAGTCATTATCCAGAAAAAAAAAAGAAAAAAAAAAAAAAAAAAAAAAAAAAAAAAAAAAAAAAAGCAGCTTTGTAGGCACCTAATGCTTCCTTTTACATATCTTGATAAATTGGTCAACCTACAGACTGGTCCTCTGGTAGCTGACTGGATTACTAGCTGGTGTGTACACACGATAAGACACAAAACTTTGCAAGTCCTCTAGTAAACCAGCCAGAATTTCTTCTTTCCTCTTCCATTCTAGCACACATTGGGCCCTAGATAGCTGATTAAGATATGTGTTGCCACTACTGCCACTATACTGTGCTACCATATATCTGGAAATACCCTTTTCTCTTAGCTTTTCTAGCACTCCATTTGGACAGTCAGGTTTGGGGTTTTTTTTTGTTTTTTTTTTTTAATCCTCAAGACAGTAGATGTTTGTATTGCTTTAGCAGGGTAGTCCTCTCCCCTCCTGGCTGCAAACAGAATAAAAGCAGCATGTAAAATTGTGTATTACTAAAAAAAATTCTGGCTCTATTCCCCATCCCGGTTGCTGATTTCCACCATGGCATGGGAACTTGTTTTCCTTCTGGGGCTTATTTTTAGCTCCCTTAGACCTAGTTCCAACTGTTTGGATAGGAAATTACAACCAGGCCAAACGTTTCTGTGTTTCCTGCCATTGCTTTCCCTGCAACTGTTTTCAGTAGTTATTTCTAGTCCAGACCATTTGATGTCTAGTCTTTTTATCTTGTTAGTCCAAAATGCAACACTTGAATTCAGGATTGTTAGACATTTTTTATTTGTTTTCTTTTTGTCAAATTCCTACAGATCTCTTAAGAGACATTTCAGATCCAGTTTGTGAAATGGACTGTTTTTCTTTGGGGATGTCTCCAGCTCTTGTTTCAGTCCTTCTCCTAACTCCTTTCAGCCCTTTGAGTGTCAGACATCACTACTAACTCTTGGCACGTTAGCTCAAAGGAAAACCAGCTTAAAAAGCAATTCCTTGGTAACTGCTTCTCTAAGCTTCTAAACTGTAACAACCAGCACTCAGCCAAATTCTGGGGTCCCACAAGTCTTTTCTAAACAGGGAAAAACCTGAGAGTAAGCCCAGTTGCTGTCGCTCTATTAAATAACCAGAAACGTTAAAAAAAACGCAGCCCAGCGCCCTCGGGCGGGGGGTCCCCGGAGCTCCCGTCGCCGAGTGGCCGCCGCCCCCTGGCCT